>NC_079170.1:6011283-6298783 GCF_947568905.1 Ostrea edulis | reverse complement strand
TATCTGAAGACTTTCCATATATATTTGCATGTAAAACCTTAGTTTCTATTATGGCCCAAACTATCCTTTGCAAACTTGAATCTACACTATGTCAGAAAGCTTTCATGTAAATGTCAACATCTTTGGCCCAATAGTTCTTGAGAAGAAGATTTTTAAAGCTTTTTCCTATATTTGTATGTAAAACTGTGACCCCCCCCCCCCCACTTGTGGCCCTATCCTATCCCCCGGGGGCCATGATTTGAACAAACTTGAATCTTCACTATGTCAGAAAGTTTTCATGTAAAATTCAGCTTTTCTGGCTCAGTGGTTCTTGAGAAGAAAATTTTTAAAGATTTTTCCTATATATTTGTATGTAAAACTTTGATCCCCTATTGTGGTCCCATCCAACCCCCCGGGCCCATGATTTGAACAAACTTGAATCTGCATTATGTCAGGAAGCTTTCATGTAAATCTCAGCTTTTCTGGCTTAGTGGTTCTTGAGAAGAAGATTTTAAAAGTTTTTCCCTATATATTTGTGTGCAAAACTTTGCTCCCCCCTTGGGGCCCAATCCTATCCCCGGGGGCCATGATTTGAACAAACTTGAATCTGCACTATGTCAGAAAGTTTTCATGTAAAAATCAGCTTTTCTGACTCAGTGGTTCTTGAGAAGAAGATTTTTAAAGATTTTTCCTATGTATTTGTATGTAAAACTTTGATCCCCTATTGTGGCCCCATCCTGTCAAGCTAAGGGTTCTCAGGATATGGAGTAGACAGTATATTCCAATGTCCAGTTTGACCCTTGACCTTTGACTAATGTGATCTGAAAATCAATAGGGATCGTCTTCTCCTGAAGACGTACCAGTGTACCACGTTTGATGTCTGTCAAGCAAAGGGTTTTCAAGATATTGAACGGACAGTATATTCCTATGTCCAGTTTGACCCTTGACCTTTAAACATGTGACCTCAAAATAAATAGAGGTAATTTTCTCCTGAAGATGTACCAGTGTACCAAGTTTGATGTCTGTCAAGCGAAGGAATCTCAAAATATTGAACGGACAGTATATTCCTGTCTAGTTTGACCCTTGACCTTTGACCATGTGACCTCAAAATCAATAGTGGTCGTCTTCTCCTGAAGTCGTATCAGTGTACCAAGTTTGATGTCTGTCAGGAAAGGGGTTCTAAAGATACTGAGCATACAGTATATCCCCATGTCAAGTGTGACCCTTGACCTTTGATCATATGACCTCAAAATCAATAGGGGTCATCTTCTCTTGAAGATGTACCAGATAATCAAGTTTGATGTCTGTCAAGCAAAGGGTTCTCGAGATATTTAACGGACAGTATATTCCTATGTCCAGTTTGACCCTTGACCTTTGACCCTGTGACATCAAAATCAATGGGGGTCATCTTCTTCTGAAGATGTACTGGCGTACCAAGTTTGATGTCTGTCAAGCAAAGGGTTCTCTAGACATTTAACGGACAGTATATTCCTATGTCCAGTTTGACCCTTGACCTTTGACCTCAAAATCAATGGGGGTCATCATCTTCTGAAGATGTACTGGCGTACCAAGTTTGATGTCTGTCAAGCAAAGGGTTCTCTAGACATTGAATGGTCAGTATATTCCTATGCCCAGTTTGACCCTTGACCATATGACCTCAAAATCATTAGGGGTCATCTACTCCTTAGGATGTACCAGTGTGCCAAGTTTGATGTCTTTCAAGCAAAGGGTTCTCAAGATATTGAGCGGACATTATATTCCTATGTACAGAGTAGATTGACCCTTGACCTTTGACATTTTGACCTGAAAAACAATAGGGATCCTTTTCTACTCATAACTAACCCACATATGAAATATCATTATCATCAAGTGAATGGTTCTCAAGATATTGAGCGGATAACATATGGTCTACAGACCGACCGACCAACCGACAGACAGACCGACCGACCGACAGGTGCAAAACAATATGCCCCCTCTTTTTCAAAGGGGGGCATAAAAAACAAATTACAATTGACACACACTCACACACACACACGTGCTCAGACACAAAATAGGATTAAAGTGTGATAATATATTTATAAGATTGGGGGCGAGTTGTCTCATTAGAGAGGGGGCGAGTTGTCCTGAGAAGGGGCGAGTTGTCCAGGATTCTTCTGCATTGTAGCACATTTAAATATTTGAATGAGATTTCACACATTTATAAATTTGGAAAATCACACAAGTGGTCTAATAAATGATAGAATTAATACTTTTTAAATAAATAAAATGAGCATTCAGGTCAAATAACATTTACTTAAATTATATTGTTTTATAATTCTATCTATGCTTTTAAATAATTCATTTCATATTACAATTTTTGTTAATACTGGCCGGAAAACGTACTGAGAATGTCATTTTTAGCTCACCTGACCCGAAGGCTCAAGTGAGCTTTTCTGATCAAAAGGTTCTGTTGTTTGTCATTGGCGTCATTGTTGTCGTATACTTTTCACATTTTCATCTTCAGAAGATTTTCAAAGGTTTTCCCTATACACTTGTATATAAAACTGTGATCTCCTATTGTGGCCCCACCCTATCCCAAGGGGTCCTGATTTTAATAAATTTGAGTCTGCACTTTGTCAAACAGCTTTCATGAAAATTTCAGCTCTTCTGGCCCAGTGGTTCCTCATCTTTCCTTTGATCTTTTACATATATACAAACACTTGGCTTTAGAAACTCTGTATATGTCTTGTATAGTGTATGTGTATTGTAAGGATTTTCTGCTTTAATACCATGCTCCCTTCTACCACAGGTGTGCCCTTTGAAGTAGAAAAGGTGTGAAAGAAGAACCCTAAATAAGCTTGCACTATACACACGGTGACACCCTATCTTGTACAGCTATTTACAGAGCACTGAATGATAATTATAACTATTGATCTGAATAATGATTATAATTAAATTTTTAATCGAGCTGTGTTACTGCAAAGTAGTACTTTATCAATAAAAGCAATTATACATCATGTGTCAATTTATATTATCAAAGAAAAATGTAAATGACTTTTTATAATATAATTTGCAGTGAAAAGTGTCTGATGACTGCATGGTTATATGATTGCACCTTAAATAAGTATTGCATTTGAAATAAAGGTACTTATAAGCTGAACTCTTTTCATTATTCAAATGTGAGCAACCAAATCATTGCTAGCCAAAGTGATATAAGCTAAACTAAGACAATTGATATATTATATATGACGACATATTTGGAAAGATAAATCTAAGTTTGTCAAAGCACAGTGCTAAAGATAGCTATAGGATAGATTATATAGAAAATACTATAATATCAATATTCATAATGGTCATCACCGTGAGAAAGAGCAAAAGCATACTTAATTTTGAAGCAAATAAACCTCTTTCATATCATCAACCCCATTCACATTTTTTTTTACAATGCATATATTTTATATTATTCACTCATATACTTCTGAATAAGCACAATTAAGTCCTGAACCCAATTAACATTTATGAATGTTTTATAATATTTCTTTCTATATATTTAATTTCTTTTTTAATTTTCAAATTGGTCATTATATCTTTCAATTATTTGACTATAATTACACCAAAATAAACCATTTATAAATCCATATTTCTTTTATTTTTTTATTATTTTTTTTTTTTTACATTTGAATCGTATATAAAATAAACCTGATTTAACATTATGTCTTCATCACCAAAATCTTAGATGATATAATGATTGAACTGACCCATTATGGAATTAAATCCAGCTGAATATGAAAGATGCTGTACACTCACTATACACAGCAGAAATAATAGATAGAATCAATTGTAACCGATTGTTCAGATAGGAAGAGGTCATAATCACAGGTAGCAATAGCTACAGGTAATCGGAGGCGTGGACATGTTACATTCTTGACCAATCAGCTGCATCCAACAGATTAATTTAACTTCTGTACCCATTGTACCCTAGGTTATGTAAAACCACCTCATGTAATTCTTACTTTCAATTTCCATACGATTGTGCTGTACCCTTTCTGTAACTTTTGTATAAAGGAATATAGAGCATGTAACCTAGGGTACAAAAGAATCACTTAAAAACAGAGTCCTTATTCCTTGCCATATATGTAGATTCCTTATCTTATTATGTCAAAAACATGAAGAGGCTCCTGGCCGTGGGCATTTCGGGTGTATTTTTCATAAAATATGTAACTTCAACGTGTTGTATTTTCTATGCAACCTTAAATACCCAAAGAATAGAACATTCACAAATACGAGGGAGAAGGGGGGTGGGTTGGTGGGTTACCGGAAGTCCCGTTCACAACCCGTGTCACCAGTCTGTAAAATGTTTTGATTGCATGTCCATTAATCAAGTACTGAAATGAGAAGATTGATTTTTCATTAGCCTGTCATAATCTGACTATGATATATACCACCTACCAAAATATTTCAGGGAAACAACTGCCCCCTGCAACCAAAGTTATTCAGTAGCCTGTCTATCATGTCCTTAGTCCGTATAAATTTGCTAACATTCTTTCACCAGAGGGCGCTTCAATTAGATTTATCGCTTATTTTCGCTTCCAACATCGAACCCGACCATATATACCGCATTTCATGAAAACTTTAAAAACAACACCCTACACGATGTTTTCTGTTTATTTCTACCCGCAAACAAGATTAACCTCATATCCAAGTGTTCTTCACATGTTTGTAATCTACCTAGATGCACCTCAGGAAGTAGTCTAATCAGATATACAAAAATTAAGGGAAAAAAAAAAAAAAAAAAGACACGCATAAAAAAATCTTTTAGATATATGAAACTACAAATGATTAATTTCATTTTGATTGGACACGTGTGCTATTTATTTGCTTCTCTGTCTGGTTACTTTAATATTATGCTTATTTAGTAGGGGTAGTTCACGTCATTGTGCTTTTATACGCTTATCTAGCAGGGGGGTACTTCACGCCATTGCGCTCTTATATGCTTATTACGGAGGGGTACTTCACACCATTGCGCTCTTATATGCTTATTACGGAGGGGTAGTTCATGCCATTGCTCTTTTATATGCTTATTACGGAAGAGTACTTCACGCCATTGCGTTTGATATGCTTTGAGCGAGTCAATCATGAATGTCTGATGATTGAGTCTCGCTAATAACACCGGTGACAATGCAAATGAAACAAAACTTAAATATTGCGAGCATGTCCATATATATACGTTATCTTTGTCACAACCTGTAAACTCTTAAACTGTTTGATATTGCTTCGCGGCAAGGAATACGTATAGGGTCAATATAACTCTTATTACATGTACATAACTGCAATGTTCTTTAGTTTTTGAGGGGATCACATTTATAAACAAAGATACAAGCATTTGGTACCAATATGTTTTCTCCTGCGTTTTTCTGAATTTAAATGTAAAAACCAATAAGATCACGGAAACTTTGTGAATGAATCAAGTTGTGTTTCGTCATTCAGACAAATCATTGTTAGTATAAATTCTGAATTGTTCTGTCATCTTTCATGTTTTTTTTATCAATGTTATATACTGTATCTAATGTATGAACAAGGAGTGCAATAAATTGATATTCAATGTTACTGTATTAGATAACATATATGTCATATAAATAGGTGGGGTGGGGGTGTATTATTTTAATGAAGTTATGTTCTCGAAAAAATAGCATGGCAGAGGTGAAGATAACGAACAATTTCATAAAGCGTTTAAAGAATGTGAAATCGGGAACAGACTCGGACTCGTGAAAACACCAGATTTGGGACTATGTACCAAGGAGGAGTAAGCATCTCCTGTTAACCGGTAACACCGGTCATGGACCCTCTAATTTGATTTGGTATACGGAATAATTTATAAGGTCTCTTTGAAAAGAACAATCTAACACTGTAGGAAGCACGTCGGACAACACTCTGTATGAAGCACGTCGGACAACATTGTGTAGGAAACACGTCGGGCAACAGAAACACGTCGGGCAACAGAAACACGTCGGACAACAGAAACACGTCGGACAACATTCGATTTTCAAAGCATTGGTATTAGAAAACATCGTCACCGAGATTATTCTGAAGTTTTGTAAGATTTTTTGTTTTTTATTTAAGTGTTTTTGTACACACATTGATTCTAGCTGTTTTGGTGTCTGAATGAAATATCCCGGGCGAGGAAGACTTTCACTCAAGGTTGGTTATATTACAGGATAGTGCATATTGACTCAGACAACAAACAACACACAGGCACAACAATATTGTTGGTGTTCCAGTATGATGTTATTCTACTATATTTAACAAACGTTCATATCTAGTGGGGTTAGGGTGCACATATAAACCGAGAAATAGAAAAGATTTTTGTTTTGACGCAGATTGTTTCTGTCTTAGACAATGCAGAACAAAATTATCAAGCTGTATCCATGTTACATGTATTTCCCTCACTCTTACAATCTGTGTTAAAGACTCATCTCATGATCGTACGGTCAGTGAAAATGTGGGCGGAGCCTAATCTAAACGGATGTTATTTACTTGGAGTGGCTCGGGTCTACCAAGGTGTTAATTGCTATATCCCATGACACTCAAAGAAATACACAGAGACAGATGTGATCCAGACAGAACATGGTAGAAATTTACCTGTCCATGCTTTTTTATAGTTTTGATACACACAGGACCTGTCTCAGGGACCTCTGCAGAGTTCCTGTGGTCATATTTTTTTTAACTAATAGACAAATACTTCTGATACTCATATTTTCATCCATGTCTTAAAAGGAAGTCAGCGTTTATGACGATGTAGAGTACATCCTTAATTAAGTTTATTCTCAGTTTATGGTCTTGGGGCCCAGTCTCAGGGGCTGATCCAGGAATTGCTGTTACGGGGGGTGCCACTTTGTGAGGCTGGGGGCCGCCTTGAGGCCAAAGTGGGTCCTGGATTTTACAGATTTTATAGGGCTTGAAATATGTCTCCTATTTAGTCTTTTGTACTATTATCTATCATTTTTTTATAAGATGAAATTAATAAAATTACACAAATTTTAAGGGTTTTTCGAAAAAATTAAGTTCTCCCATTAAAGTAATTCAAGAAATCAAAAGATTTTATCATTCATTTCTCCGGGAGTGGAAGAAATCATTGCTTCTTTTATCGTTTAGTACATTTTAGGGGGATGGGGGCACCCCCTCCCCTTAAATCCGCCACTGCGTCTGGTGTGTGACTTGAATGCAACTTTCCTGGCGTTCTTGACAGCTGATCAGTATCGGGAATGTCGAGTCCGATCTTGATAACGTCGAATATTACTACAATACCAAAACCCCTACTCCTGCGACCATCAAATTTACAATATTGGTAAATGACTATCTGCTCTTTCTAAATACCCATTTAGTTTTAATTTAGTACCAATAACACTAAAGAAGATCTTTTACACAAAAACACTATATGCATGTACCAAGTCTGGCCCCACCCTGGGCAATGTGATTAAAATTAGATGTTAGATCCGCTCACATACTCGCTACACAAACAGCGAGTATGTGAGCGGATCTAACATCTAATTTTAACTAGATTGCACCCTGGGGTCAGAACATCTACCCCGGGGATCGTGTTTACAATTTTGGTAGAGGCTTTCTTCCTGTACACCACTTAGAAGAATTGAAAAACAAAATTAAATTTTTGGCCGTGTTTGTCCAGCCTAAGGCCCAGGAATCCCGAAATGTATTATTTATGTCCAAAAGATGGCTTCATACCAAACATGAAAAGAATTGGAAAGGTAGTTTTCATGAACTTTAATGGTACCTTCACACTGACGGATGTTTCTTACAGATCCTTACGTATTCTACAAATCCGTAAAAATACACGGATTGTTTCGATTTAGACACTTTAAAGTGCTATTTAAGAACATTTTAAGAGTATTTACGGGCCATTTACTGTTGATTACGAGTTCTTGCGATGCATTTACGGCACACATATACGATATGTTCCGAGTGAACACGGATAAATACGAGCAAATTACGACATTTAACGAACTTTTTAGGGATTGTTACGAGTTTATTACGGAAATATACGATTTAGCTTAGCTTTTACGTGTAAATCACGACCTGTTAACGTGTTGGTAACGTGCTGTTACGAATAGTTAGGAGTTAGTTACGATTGTTTACGTTTTTGACTCAAAAGTGTTCGCAATTGGCTTTGTATTATCATTCGACAACTGACATTACTTGTAACAGCATGTATGTACATTGTATGCAAGATGTGTAACTTCTTTCAAGATGTCTTGATAACAACTGAAAGAAACTGTCAGATTTTGCGTCTTTTATACTTTTTTTTTTATCGTAAAGTTTAAGTATGTACTCGTAAAGTAATCGGGTCTATACGTAAAGTGCTCGTAATGACTCTGAATAATCCGTAAAGCGATTGTAACACGACGTGAATGAAATCGTAAATATCACTTAGGCATTCGTAGTAATCCGTAAACAACTCGTAAGCTATCCATAACATATCGTAAACTAACCGCAAAGATTCGTAAAAAAAAAAAATAAAACCCAAACTTTTTACGAGTGTTTTATGAATTCTTACGAGGCCTTTACGTGTTCTTGTGACCAGTTTACGATACTTACGGATTATTACAAGTTATTTACGGAAAATGAAATCTGTAGACAATCGTGAAATTTTTTTTGACATGTCAAAAAATTTGCCCCTACTTTCACGGATCCTTACGAGTGTGTGCGAGTTGTTACGAGTTATTAACGGATACCGACGAGTAATTTACGAATGCTTGCGATTGACTACGAGTCGGAGATCCGTAAGGACTCGTAAGAAAAATCCGTGAGTATGAAGGTGGTATAATAAAATTAAGAATTTAAAAATGTTCAATTGTTAATTGATGACAATCGATTGCAATAGGTCAACCGAGTTAAGTGATCGAAAGATTGAAGGGAAAACGTGCTATTTTTGAAAGTCAACAAGATTGATTGATTGCATCTTGTTTAATGTCTGTGTCAAGAATTTTTCACTCTTATGGAGACGTCACCAAGACCGGTGAAGGGCTTCAAATTTAGGCCTATGCTCGGCGCTTTCGGCCATTGAGCAGTGAGGGTTCTTTAGTGTGCCACACCTACTGTGACATCCGTTTTTAAAGTCATCTCCGAGGACCCGTGATATGTAACATGGCGGGTGTGACTAGTCAACGAAGGATGCCTAATCCTCATAGGCACCTCGGGTGGGTCCTAGGGGTCCGTGTTCGCCCAACTATCTATTTTGTATTGCTTATGGGATTTATGATAGTATCACTGTTCGTTATCTTCACCTTTCATTCATACCTGATGCCGAGCATTTGGTGATGGAACTGTCACCACATGTTTTACCGACTTAGGGATTCGAACCCTCACCTTCCGCAAGCGGGCCGAACGCTCTATCTCTAAACCACAAAAGGATGATAAAACTTTATTGCCCATTTTCTTGAGAACCAAAAAAGAATGGGACATAGGAATTTATTTGCAATCTGCAATAATGAATGACAATATTGCATATGGAATCGCTACAATCAGCTATTCAAATGATGGCAAAAAATGATTACATGGCTTCCATATAAGGTATTCACTGCATAACAACCATGTTTCATATCTAGTAAATGGATGATGGGATTTTTGTAATCATAGTATCAAAAATGAAGGACTCATCAAATAAAAATAATCCACAATTGTCAAAATTCACTTCGAAAATAACATTGTAGTCTTTGGGAAGAGCATGTTCTATCAAAATATATTTAAAAGGAATTATATTTTCATACAAATCTCTTGGTAGAAAGTTACATACACTTTCTCTGTATGAAAATATGAAACACTTTCTCTTTATGAAAAACAAAATAATCATTTACCATACACATTTTTAGAAAATTTAATTTTTTCTTATTTTAACAAAAGACAAAAAAGTCTCACCGCCGTAGTGGCCTCGAGGTTAGAGCATTCGCCCCGCATGCGGAAGGCGACAGACCTAAGTCGTTAAAACAGGTAGTGACAGTTCCATCCCCAAACGCTCGGCATCAGGTGTGAATGTCGCGGGTCCTCGGAGATGACCTTAAAAACGGATGGCCCGTGTCACAGTAGGTGTGGCACGCTAAAGAACCCTCACTGCTCAACGGCCGTAAGCGCCGAGCATAGGCCTTTTGAAGCCCTTCACCGGTCTTGGTGACGTCTCCATATGAGTGAAAAATTCTAGAGTAATCAATCAATCAAAAAAGTCTCAAGTGCAAAAAGGTAAACTTCTAATCATTTACCAGCCGTGTGAATTTCCTCTGCCAAAACGGCATAAAACCATAATCAATCAATCAATCAAAAATTGTTCATTATCCTTCCTTTATACATTGAAAAACTTAAAAGATGCATATTACTGCATCCTGGTTGCTGAAAAATATCAGAAATACTTAAAATTCAGTTGGAAATCAAAACTTTATATGTATACAGCTGAGCATGTCCAATGGGTCTTTGCATTAGTACAAGAATATTTACTACAATTCTGAAAGCGATATTTTCAACACTGAGATATCAAGGATACTATTGAAGATATTTGATTTTCTTCACATTTCCTCTATAAACCTCAGCAACAAACAAGTTGTCACTTTTGTCCACACATAAACCTAATGGGTTCTTCATATCACAGTTATTTATATAGCGGAGGAACTGTCCATTCTGGTCCAGGATGTGGATACAGTGGTTATCAAGGTCTGCTGTCAGGATCTGACTCTGACTGTCTGTTGTGATTCCACAGAGTATGAATGCTTTGTTTTTGGTAGTAGAAGAATGACCAGTGTATCTGAATCGAAGTTTTCCAGCCTGATTGACCACCACTACTGCACCAGCTTTATAGTCAGCCACACAGATATCCAGGTTTCTATTCTCACTGATGTATTTAATATAATTATTTCCTGAATATAGAGGCTTCCCCTCATCATCATACTGGATTGTTTGTTTCTCTGTGGAACCTGAGTAACGGACAACTTTGGATTGTGTTTCATCATCACTGCACATGGTAACCAGGAGATCACCAGAGGAGGTGACACAGAGATTTTTGGGTGTCCAGCCCTGTAGTCTGATCACCTCCTCTGTCTGCACACTCTTCACTTTATTCACAGTCTTTGTTTTCAAGTCAGAGTACAATAGATCCCCATCACTTGTCACTGCTATATCACGTGGCCATTCCCCTGATTTTGTTTTGATTGTATTAATAACTGTACCTTGAATATTAAAGCATTTCATATCACTGACTTCTGCACTTGTCCAGAATTCTTCTTCACTTAGACAGGTAACACTGTGGAGTTTTTCACACCCAGTATTTATTGTAGTGACAAGCTCTGGTTTGTCCATCAGTTCTTTGGGTGAGGTTTCTGCTTTCTTCAGTGTGTAGCCATTGACATCTGTGGTATATGATAATGGTATGAAAGATCCCAGTGACTTGTAAAGCTGTTCACTGTCTATCGTGTTTGGACTAAATGTAGGCAGTGAGACTCGGACTTTGGGAGGAAGTTTTCTGAATTCTTTGTTTTTGGATCTGTATTCCATGGTAACAGACACTTCATTGGATTCCTCCATTTCCTTCAGAGTAATCAGGGATTGCTCAATAAGGGACTCTATCTGCTTAATTTCATCCAAATGTTTCTTCAGAATTTCCAGGTGTTTGATTTTCATCTCTTCTATTTCATTTTTCATTTTGTTGATGACATTGTCAATTTCTTTGTGCCATTCCTCGCCATGTTTTGTGACTACTCTTGTGAATTTCACATATTCTCCATCCAAGTTGGTTATTTGAGTTTCTAAATCAGTGACCACTTCTTCATATGTTGGAGAAATGATGTTTTCTATCTCCTCTGAATCTTTGGCAATGCCTGCTTTTCTTTCATTGTAGATTTCAGAAAGAATTGAAAATGTATGACCCTTGTGTTTGTCTGCAGATACAGCACACATTGAACAGACAGAAATGTCACATTCCTTACAAAGGAATTCACACACTTTGTTTTGATGTGTACTACACTTTGGATAAATCAAGGTAGATTTTCGATTTTGGAATGGGACCACTTTGTGTTTTTCATAGTCATCAGCAATGTGTTTTCCTATACAGGCAAAGCACAGGTTGACGTCGCAGAAATCACAGTACATCTGTACTATAGCTGTCTCACAAAGGTCACATCAGACAACATCTTGGGCACTGCGGCGGGGGTCCATGGCTACCAGTACTCTAAATATTCTACAATTTGAAGAACATGGAATTTATTGTCTTATAATATATATACGTACAATGATATATATCTGGGACACAGGCATTTTATAAGATCCGCTCCCTTATTTCACTACCACACAGAGACAATGATATGGAGTACAAGCTTTTCTAGGAATTCACAGATTGATATGACCAGCTGTTTACATTGCTGTCAGAATGAACCCTGTACACTTTAATATTAATTTTGGACAAGGCCTGTATCTGCATGCATACCTGGGTATATACTTTGAAATTCATACATGTATGTATCATTTCCAACTAGGGAGGGAAAGTGAAACATCGATAAGTTGTACATGTTTATACGTAGCTGCAGAACTGTAGCTCTCTGAAAAAATATGGTGACGGAACAGCATTTTATCACAGAGATACAATTCTGCAGCTAATTTATACGTTACATACACGTACGTACATACAGTCCTATACATCAGTGATACATATTTTATTCTGATGGTCATGATAATATGAGTACAGGTTTTAACTTTATATTGAGCAAATCTGGGCTCTATATTGAGGCCTATATTAAAGAAACATTGGTACATGTATAGCATCTAAGGCCAAAAAAAATTAATCAATAGTTTCTCTAGACCTGCCGCATCTGTTGAAAAGATATATACCACACCAATTTTTTTTTTCAATTTATAAATGTTAATTTATGTCACTCTTTTGTTTTTATAGATACGTGTATTTATGTAAAACTTTTAGAAGGTTTTAGCAAGATTTTAAGTAGCCTTTGTTCAAATAATTATTGAATGCAAACTCAATTATGCGCAGGTTAAGAATAATAGAATACATCTATAATATTAAGTACTGTGTGAAGCTATTTTTAGAAATAACAAGAGGCCCAAGGGCCTAGAATCGCTCTTCTGATAAATTGTACAACCCCACCATTTCTATTCTTAGCCTCTTAGTATTCTAAATCTTTAGTTAAATCCTAAGAATTCAAAAAAAGTAGGTCAATGTGACCTACTTTTTGGTTTACACATTTTGAGAACCCAAGAAATATCAACTGACAAAGTTTGATGATTTTAAGCCAATTAGTATCTGAATATTGAAATATAGCTGTCAAATTCCAATCGTAGGTCATGGTGACCTACTTTTTGGTCAGAGAACTCCGAACATGCAAGACCCATCAACTGACAAACTTTGATGACTGTAGGTCAAATAGTACCTGAAATATTTAAATATAGCCGTCAAATTCCAAAAGTAGGTCAAGGTGACCTACTTTTTCGTCAACACCCTTCAAACATGCAAGACCCAACAACTGACAAAGTTTGATGACTGTAGGTCAAATAGTATCTGAATTATATAAATACAGCCGTCCAATTCCAAAAGTAGGTCAAGGTGACCTACTTTTTGGTCGACACACTCCGTAGACTCAAGATGCATCAACTGTCAAAGTTTGATGATTGTAGATCAATTAGTGACTGAAATATATAAATATAACTGTCAAATGCCAAAAGTAGGTCACAGTGACCTACTTTTTGGTCGATACACTCCGAAGACTCAAGATGCATCAACTGACAAAGTTTGATGATTGTAGGTCAAATAGTGTCTGAAATATAGTAATTTAGCTGTCAAATACCAAAAGTAGGTCACGGTGACCTACTTTTTGGTCGACACAAACCGAAGACTGAAGACGCATCAACTGACAAAGTTTGATGATCCTAGGTTTTACAGTGCCCAAAATATGCATCTAAAATTGAAAATGTGAAATTTGAATATCTGCAAAATTCAAAAAGTAGATCACTGTGACCTACTTTTTTATAAATATGTTTCAAGGCCTCAAGATGCATCAACTTAAAAGATCTGATGATTCTAAACCTCTCAGTATTTGAAATAACAACTTAAAATATATCTATAAATGATAAGCCATAAAATTCAGAAAGTAGGTCACGGTGACCTATTTTTCAGTTGACGCATTTCAAGGTCCCATGATCCACCAACTGACAAGTTTTGATGATCATAGGCTTCAAAGTGTCCAAGATATGCATCAAAATTAATTTTAAAATAAATACCTGCAAAATTCAAAAAGTAGGTCACCGTGACCTACTTTTGAGACAACTTGACACAAGGTCCTAAGATGCATCAACTATCAAAATTTGATGATCCTAGTCCCTATAATGACTTAAATATCAAAGATTTAAGGAAATATAAATTTAGGTCAACTTTGAAGTGACCTTGAGACCACGCCCTTTGCCCCAGGGTAATGCCTTGAACAACTTTTAATCTACAACATATCCTCATCCTTATGTGTAAGTTTGGTGATAATCTGCCCAGTGGTTCTTGAGAAGAAGATTTTTTAGCAACCACTACTTTTGTTTGTATTTTCCTGATTATCTCCCCTTGTTACAGGGTCACATCCCTCTATTTAGTATGTATGAAAGCCCTTGGGCCAATGATACCCTGTAACAAATTTGAAAAAAATTGGCCAAGGGGTTCTTGAGTTATAGCCCTTTTTCTAAAAAGTTTACGCACACCGCACAAATGGCCATAGCATTAGCTCTTTGAGCCTTCCTAGAAAAGGTAACTCATTCTACTGCCAACATTAAAAAGGAAAGATACCTCATACTACAGCCAAGTAAATAAAAACAAGAGGCCCATGGGCCACAGCGCTCATCTGAGTCACCTTGGTCCATATCAGAAGACTTTCCATATATATTTGCATGTAAAACCGTAGTCCCTATTATGGCCCCAACCTACCCCTGGAGGCCATGGTTTTTGCAAACTTGAATCTACACTGTCAGAAAGCTTTCATGTAAATGTGAACTTCTTTGGCCCAATGGTTCTTGAGAAGAAGATTTTTAAAGATGTTTCCTATATATTTGTATGTAAAACTTTGATCCCCGATTGTGGCCCCATCCGACCCCCTGGGGCCAGGATTTTAGCAATTTAGAATCTGCACTATACCAGAAAGCTTTCATATAAATCTCAGCTTTTCTGGCTCAGTGGTTCTTGAGAAGAAGATTTTTAAAGATTTTTCCTATATATTTGTATGTAAAACTTTGATCCCCTATTGTGGCCCCATCCGACCCCCAGGGGCCAGGATTTTAACAATTTAGAATCTGCACTACCTAATAAAGCTTATCTATAAATTTCATCTTTTCTGGCCCAGTGGTTCTTAAGAAGATTTTTTAATGACCCTACTCTATTTTCACCTTTTCTTGATTACCTCCCCCTTGGAAGGTGGCCTGGCCCTTTATGTTAACAATTTAGAATTCCCTTTACCTAAGGATGCTTTATGCCAACTTTGGTTGAAATTGGCTCCGTGGTTTTTGAGAAGAAGTCAAAAATGTTAAAAGTTTACAGACGGCAGGACAGACAGACGGACGGACGCCGGATTACGGGTGATTAGAAAAGCTCACTTGAGCTTTTAGCTCAGCTAAAAATATTCCTGCCTCATCAAAATTTTAAATGTTTGGCTTCAGAAACTATTCATCATTTTATTTTTATTTTTTGGCCTTAACACATATAAATGACCGTAGTGGTCAAGGGTGAATCTACCGATTTAGCAATGTGTAGCATGGTGGGCTGGCATATTTCTGCCATCACTTGTCAGATGATTGAGGGTTTTCCTCTTCTTAATTTTCTTCAATTCTACACTTTGTGATGGTATAACAGTAACCTAGCTGTGATTTCAATCTCAGTTCAATAGCCAGACACACAGCTAAATCAACAGGTCCAGTCCAAAGACTATTTCTACCTATGTAGCTACTTATAGCTACCTATAGGTATTTAAACCTACTCCAGGTAGCTATTTTTACCTACTTTTTCCTTTACTTGCATTTCGTGCCCAAACGCAGGAAAAGCACAATATGGTGTGAACCAAATTTTTTGATTTACTTACACTGATGATTAATACCAAAAAAATATTGGGAAAACAATGCTTACTTTCTAACCTGTCAAATTTGCATCAATAACAGCACCCAGTTCCATTTTCTAGGAGCTTGGGATCAAAGGTACATGATAAGAAGTCTAGAATGTCTCACAAATCTGTATTAATTTTAAAGTTTACCTTCATGAATGCATTTTTCCATTAAAGGTTTTGGGGCGATTTTTCATGCATTTCCTCTACATTCTCCACCCTCGTATAGTATTCAAATTTACACTCCGAATTTTGCCATGCACATGCACAACGTGATACATAAAACGACTGACCTGTTTAAAAGATAATTATTTATTTATATTTTTAAAAACGGTAAAAGGAGGAAGCCGTAGCTATTCTAAGTAGGTTTAAATACCAAGGTAGGATAGCTATTAATAGCTACGTGGGTAGAAATAGTCTAGACTTTGAACTGGACCTGATCAAAGCGAGAAAGGGGCACCTGCTCAGACTGTTTTGTGCACCTCACTTGGCAGACACCGGCGCTTATGGACAGGACTTCCAGTACCTCCTCTCTCATTGTATTTTCTCCAAGGGTATTTTCCACAGGGCATCGACGTTTTAAATATGTATAATAAAAAGAATTGTCTCCATGTGAATGAATAGTTTGCTGACAGGAAGACATTTTATCTTACTATGTCAAAAACATGAAGAGGTTCCTGGCCGTAGGTATTTCAGGTGTATTTTTCATAAAATATGTAACTTCAACGTGTTGTATTTTCTATGCAACCCTAAATACCCAAAGAATAGAACATTCACAAATACGAGGAAGGGGGGGGGGGGGGGGGGGAGGCGGTTACCGGAAGTCACATCCACAACCCGTGTCAGCGGTCTGTTTTGATTTCATGTACATTAATCAAGTACTGAAAAGAGAAGATTGATTGTTCATTAGCCTGTCATAATCTGACTATGATATATACCACCTACCCAAATATTTCAGGGAAACAACTGCCCCCTGCAACCAAAGTTATTCAGTAGCCTGTCTATCATGTCCTTAGTCCGTATAAATTTGCTAACATTCTTTCACCAGAATTAGAATTATCGCTTATTTTCGCTTCCAACATCGAACCCGACCATATATACCGCATTTCCTGAAAACTTTAAAAACAACACCCTACACGATGTTTTCTGTTTATTTCTACCCGCAAACAAGATTAACCTCATATCCAAGTGTTCTTCACATGTTTGTAATCTACCTGGATGCACCTCAGGAAGTAGTCTAATCAGATATACAAAAATTAAGAGAAAAGTAAAAGGGAAAATTAAAAAAAAAAAACCACGTATAATTTTTTTTTTTTTTTTTTAGATATATGAAACTACAAATGATTAAATTCATTTTAATTGGACACGTGTGATACTTATTTGCTTCTCTGTCTGGGTACTTTAATATTATGCTTATGATACTTCACGCCATTGCGCTTTATATGCTTATTACGGAAGGGTACTTAACACGTCAAATGTTGCGTTTAATATGCTTTGTAAAATTTTGATCTATAAACAGAACAGCAGAAGAAATCGTTCCCGTAACATCACATGGTTTAACCCCCCATATGATAGTAACGTAAAAACAAACTTGGGTAAACAGTTTCTCAAAATTATAGATGAGTGTTTCCCGATAGGCCATGTTCTACGCCCGATTATCAACAGAAATACTATTAAAATATCATGATACAGTTGTATGCCATCCATGCAAAATGTAATTGACTCGCATAACGCTTCAATCAAACAAGTGCGCCAGACCGGAGATACATGTAACAGGTGTAATTGCCGAAACAAAGATCAATGCCCGCTCAACGGTGAATGTCGCGCCCACGGAATTGTGTATTTAGCTAGAGTCAGAGCCGATAATGGACAAGAAGAGAGCTACGTGGGACTAGCAGACACCGAGTTCAAATTAAGATACGCCAACCACACTCATTCATCCCGTAATTCCACGAAAAAGAATACCACCGATCGAGCTCAGCAAATTCATATGGACATTGAAAGACAAAAATATTGACTACAAAATCAAGTGGGAAATTTTAGGAAAAACATCATCATACTCAAACATTTCAAAAAAGTGCAACCTTTGTATTCTAGAGAAATTCTTTATAATATGTCATCCCGAAAAATCTTCATTGAATAAGCGTTCAGAACTTGTCAGCACTTGCCGTCATTCCCATAAATTTCTATTTACTCAATCCTGTGTGTAATCATGCTTAGCAACTATACAGTATGTTTCTGTGTAACATATTCTCAGCCATGCGGATGTGTTTCGTTAGATGTCATTTTTCTCCCGACGAGTGAGGGGAAACCATCCCCTTACGAAACAGCCTGTAGAGAAATAAATGTTATGTGATTGAACTCCATCTGATCATCAATTTATGTAGCTCCGTGAGGCCACGTCGAGCACTCTAGAAGATTATATCGGAGATTTATCCCACTATATATATATATATATATATATATATATATATATATATATATATATATAACCGAATCTGTGCCAATAGTGGCAAAGTCATCTGTGTGTGCCAATAGCGGCAAACGTTTCAGTTCTTCGTAAATACTGATTTTTATTATAAACTAAGCTTAGTACGTTAAAGTTTTGTCTGATTTAAGGGTATCTGTACATTTTATCTAGACAATTTTCGCACTTCTAATTTTCGTTTGCCACTAATGGCACAATATTGCAAAAAAAAATTGCCTCTAAGTTCCACACATAAGATTGGACCATTAGTGGCAAAAAAGGGACAAAACTTCTCCAAGCTTGTTTGAATAATATTGTAAAAAAAAAATATTAAAAAATGGATTATTAGATTCATCGAAATGAGAATAAAATACTTTATCATTTCAAATATTTACTTTACCAGTAAAGTGTTTTCCTTTTGTCGTTATTGCAGCTTTCGCTACATGAATCTAAGCATTGTTAGATTTCATTGTTGTTTTTTCTTCTTCAAAAATCAACCATAAAACCGATGTAAATTAAAAACTCACACGTGTTAGGCCTATATGTAAGTTTCTTTTTCATCAGACCAGGTCCAGGTGTAAATCATTTCTTGTGTGTGTGCTTTTTTTTTAGTTTATTAAGTTGTTTCTGTTAATTTGAAAAGAAAATGTGGATGTACATAGCGCAAGACTGTATAGAGTGGAACCGATTTTTATTTTTAAAAAATGGTTGCGTCCTCGAAAAGAACGAGCTATTGATCTTACGAATATTTCCTGTTGGAAGCTATCCTCTAGAAAAATATCACGATTTATCTAAATGCATTTTAGGGCATACAATAAGTTGTTATGATTCAAAATTTTCTAAAAATAACCATAAACAATGAGAGATTGCATCCCTTGGCAAAAGTGTGTCAGGCGTGGATACTGATTGGCGTATATTTACATGAATGTTGGAGTATACTATTGTATTCAATACTATGGAAGTAAAAAAGAGCTGCAATAAATCCTCAATTTACCTTAGGTTTACGTTGAATAACAGTGTTCTTTTGATTAAAGTGAAAGAAGAAAATAACGAAACGTGCTCAAAATCATTATTACATTATATATAATTTTCCTTTTGTTAATCTGCAAACACACTAATTAATATATACAAATGTTTATAGCATTTAAATAGCATTTAAATAAAACAAATTCTTAGTGACGCGCATTTCTATAGAAAAAAAATTAAATATTTCGCTATAGAAAAAAATCCAATCGCTATGGTTTACTTGTTCATAGGAATTTCACAAAATTATCATAAAAGCACCTCACGGAAATTAAGGACACAATTTCATTCGATTTTTCGCATATTACAATTATACACAATTCCAGGTAGCAACACAATATTTTAAAAATATTTTTAAAACATGGAAACAATATCTCGAAAACAAAAAATAAATGTTATCATTTATTTGTGATATCTTAGATATCATGGTAACGAATTATACAATGTTCATAAAATCTTTTATGAATGACATACAAAAATTAAGAATATCTAAACTATTTGTAAAAACGTTTTAATAATATGATTTTGTATGGTCATGATAACATTTTAAAAACATGCCGGAGAATGTTTTGAAAAATGGTTTAGTCAAATGACCGCAGAGTAATCCTCGTCCTCCGGGAAAATACTAGTAATCTTCTAATTCTCCATCCCCAAAGTTCCCTTAGTTCCTGATGAAGAAAAATGCAATTAATAATCATTTCTATTTTATAGAGTGGTAGATCTACTATGCTTTCGTTGTATGCAGGTTGTCTCTCGCTAAATATACTTTTTATAAGATATATACTGAGTCATTTTACCTTCTCATAGTGGATGCCGCTTGTTTTGTTAGGTGCACTCCTCAGCACGTCAAACGTCTAGAGAAACAACAGGAGAGGACGTTCGTGCATTATTCTTACTTTTACACAACTAATTGATACTTGTTCTGTAAGGAAATAGTATATACGGATGGGAAACAATGTCCCGAAACTGTTAACTATGTTGAAATATAAACTGTATATGACGTTTGTAAACACAGCCGTGATTATAATAATGTTGGTCCAACCGGTACCGGTGTTGTAGCATAGAATTTCCCCCTACATAAACTTCACCCCTGGAAAAACGGACCCAGTATAGACATTATCCCCGGAAAGATGGGTCTGGCATAGAATTCCCCCCTAGAAAGAATTAACCCGGGCCCAATCCTCCCTAGGAAAAACCATTCCAGTATAGAATTTCCCCTAAATGAAAGTACGTTTTTCCCCCTTCTTAAATTTTAGCTATTATCCGTTTCCAGTTCTATTACTAGAATTATCTTGCTTATTTAGACCCAGGAATTCTTCTCTTTTTTTTTTTCTTTTTTTTTTTTTTTTTCTTTTTTTTAATTTTCAGCGGGGTCTTGTGTATCACAATCATTATCTTGTTTGTTTTAAAAAAGGAAATTATTCAAATCGTGTACGTAATGGTAGATCAAAATTCATTCAGACATCTCAAGTCTTTGCCGTTATGTACTAGTTCTAACATTTGAAATAGTCAAGTTGAGAAGAAGTTAATGGGGTTTTTTAAATTTAGATTTCGAATTTAATAAACGGGAAAATCAAATTACTTTTATTCATTTAGTACACTTATATTACTTTCCAGATATTTTAATTGTATATATTTTGGTCGACTTTTTATGAAAAATCCTAATAATATTGACCATCGTTAAAGTCTTTTGGGAAGCATATTGTATTTACTATAAATGTAATTCAAAGTTTTCAGCGTGTAAACCCAACTTCAACATCTGGAAAAAAAAATCCTTTATTTTATGAATATATTAATATTAATGAGCGCATATATATTCAATTAAACTATAACAATTCAACAGCGCATATATGTTTCTTTTTTGTAACTTTTTTTTATAACATGTACCTCTTTATAGCAATAATAAATTCCATTGATTGCTATCTACAATTGCATGGGTTTGCTTCATTCTATATTTATTCAAAAGCTTCTACAGGAGAAGAAAAAATCTCTTGATGTGGCCGTCATTTCAACATTTAGATATGTACGTGTATTGACGACGTTTTATCTATCAACAATGATCATTTTCATTCATACATGTATGTCGATTCGATGTATCTCAGTGAACTCGAAATAAAATACAACACACATAATTCCACATCTGCTTCGTACTTAGATATTCTGTTAAAAATAGATGCTAACGGCAAACTAACAATGAAATCCGGAAACAGGAGGGGGGAAATTCTATACCAGGGCGGTTTTTTTTTTCGCCCAGGGGGGAACTCTATACTGACTTTGTACATAGGGGGAAATTATATGTTGGGGCGCTTTTTTCCCTATGGGGAAACATCTATCCTGAGCCCGTTTTTCCGGGGGGATGTTTATGTGTGTGTGTGGGTGGGTGGGGGTCTATGCTACAGAACCGGGAACCAAAACCCTACCCCTAGGATCATAAAATTTACAATTTACCATTTGATAAAGGACTACCTGTTTCTTTTAAATATCTATTTACTCTTAATTTTGGTATAAATAGCATTAAAGAAGATGCTATTGAAATGTTTTACACATAAACACATAAGTTTGGCCCCACCCTGCAGTCAGAACCTCTATCCCGAAGATCATGAAATTTACAAATTTGGTAAAGGCCTTCCTGCACTACATAACTAATTGATGTTCCTAACAGATGTGAGGCTGTAGAGCTGCTTAGAGACTCTTATTCCTCCACTGACAACATCCATTCCAAGCAACCAGAAAACACCAATACTCCAACCCCTTCCGCAATTCATCAGTCACACCCACAAGCTTACTACCCTTCACAGCCCTGGAGATTGCCAAGTTAACCATCCCTACAAAACATCTTACTTCCAAGACCATTGATATACACTTACCGGCAAATCGTTGAAGTGTCTTTACAGTGATCTCCCTTGAACTCTCAAAGGTGCAAACTTCAATTTCTTGAACTCTGGCAAGGTATATGCATGTCTGCAAGAATCTACCCACCCACCCCCAGAAATTTCACACATGTCAATAAAGCAAAGGAACACTTACCTAATGCCAAAGTATAGCTCAACACGATAGCAGCAAATATATATATAGGTGCAGAAGAAGAGTAACGAGAAATTCAGAATACTTTTTTGTCTACACGTCTGTACAATGAGAGCAGTACACAAACAATAATAAACAATTAACAATACACAGACAACTGTACATACAAAGACAACTGTACAATGACAGCAGTACACAAACAGTAATAAACAATTAACAACACACAGACAACAGTACAATGACAGCAGTACACAAACATTAAAAAATAATTAACAATACACAGACAACTGTACAATGACAGCAGTACACAAACAGTAAAAACAAAAAAATACACAAATTAGACAAGCAAGTAAATCCGCAATCAAGGAGAATGGAACTACAAAAAACTTGTTATTATATCACTGTATTTCGTTGTTTGTACCTTTTACCGTAATACGTTAACGGCGCGGTGTTAACGTTAGGGTGATCTCAGCTACAGGCAATATATCATATACCTAGTAGTGTATCAGCCCTGATACACCTATCTTGGCTAGGGTGAGACAGCTGAAAGTAGGTAGGGCTGTCTCGCCCTAAGGGCCGAGATATCTCTGTCTCGGCCCGTTGTCAAGGGGCTGTCTCGCCCTCAAATTTCAAATGGCTATTTCTTCTTTAATCTTTTGAAATCTAACATAACTACATGAAAAAATTATGTTAGACACATTTTTTTTTCAAATATAATACTTTCTTCCACGACAAAATTTAAATTTAAGCAGAAAAAATAAATAAAAACGTTTTCAAAAACAGCGCTAAATTTGTAGCGAGTATCTAAGCAAAGGGGGGTAACCCAAGTAACAATTGTTTATTTAGAACAATAACACGTTTAACGTCATTTCAAAACAAGTAGGAGGATTATGGAGGGTGATACTGAAGCATTTTCAGAAATTCCCTGTCCTAATGGAGATAAAAATGTTAATTTACAGCAATTTTGATGTAGAAAATTGTTTTAAAACGATTTCTGAAATCTAAAATCCCGAGGACTTGGCAATAAAACGAGAAAAGCAGAACCATTATCTTCCGACGTATTTCAACGACTTATAGATGCTAAACAGATGGGAAACGGTAAAAGAAAAAACTTACTTCAGTATATGGTAACATTCCCTAAGCAAAGAAATAGCAGCATCAGTTCTGTAAACATTCCCGTTCATACGATGACGCCACGTAAACAAAGTTCTACAACTCTTACAAATTATATGAAATAATGAAAACGGGCGAGTTTGGTAAATCCGAAAAAAGAAATAAAAATGATTCACTTATTTCCAATTTTAGTATTCATTAGCAAGCCCCTAGGAGCTGCTTAATAGTATATACATGTACATGAACAGCACAGCGATATATATGACGAGTTTCTCAGCCAAGCAGTTCAGTTAATTTCTAGACCACATGCGGGGATGTCCATGATTAATCATCCAATTATTGTGACCAGCAATGGAATAAAGCTACAAAACCCAGACTTTAGCATGTTTCACAATGCCAATAGTACTGGAAACATAATCATTAAGTAAACTCACTGAAGGAATGAAATAGTCAAATATCGTTGTACAGTATACCATGTATTTATGTTTGGGTCAATACCCCACCCCAGCCCCCCCCCCCCCCCCCCCCCCCATTTTAAAAAAAATGTTTATCAACTTGTTGTGTTTTAGGTATATGATATAAACAATATCACACTCTAATGTTAATCTCGGACCTGGGATTGCCCCTCGAGTGATCTTGGGTGAATAAATCTTCATATCTCCCTCACTATCATGCAATAAATGTATAATAAACAATTCACAATACACACAATGACGGCTGTACACAAACAGTAATAAACAATTAACAATACACAGGCAATGGTACAATGACAGCAGTACACAAACAGTAATTAACAATACACAGACAACTGTACAATGACAGTAGTATATAAACAGTAATAAACAATTAACAATACACAAACAACTGTACAATGACAGCATTGCACAAACAGTAATAAACAATTAATAATACAGAAACAACTGTACAATGACAGCAGTGCAGAAACAGTAATAAACAATTCACAATACACACACCTGTACAATGACAGTTGTACACAAACAGTAATAAACAATTAACAATACACAGACAATGGTACAATGACAACAGTACACAAACAGTAATAAGGAACTCACAATACACAGACAAATGTACAATGACAGCAGTACCGGTGATACATAGGGCATACTTGGTGTACACGGCCTCTACGCTTTGTACCTTGAGTATACTTGGTGTACACGGCCTCTACGCTTTGTACCTTGAGTATACTTGGTGTACACGGCCTATATGCTTTGTACGTTGGACATACGCCCAGTACAGGTCGTATATTTCGTGTACAAAATTTGGTTTATACATTGGACCATATATAACCGTTGATACATAGGGCATACTTGGTGAACACGGCCTATACGCTTTGAACCTTGAGTATACTTGGTGTACACGGCCTATACGCTTTGTACGTTGGGCATACGCCACTATAGGTCGTATACTTCGTGTACAAATTTTCGTGTATACATTGGACCATATATAACCGTACACGAAGTATACGACCTGTACAGGGCGTATGCCCAACGTACAAAGTGTATAGGCCGTCTACACCAAGTATACTCAAGATACAAAGCGTATAGGCCGTGTACACCAAGTATACCCTATGTATCACCGGTACTGTATGGTCCAATGTATACACCAAATTTTGTACACGAAGTGTACGAACTGTACAGGGCGTATGCCCAACGTACAAAGTGTATAGGCCGTCTACACCAAGTATACTCAAGGTAGAAAGCGTATAGGCCGTGTACACCAAGTATGCCCTATGTATCAACGGTTATATATGGTCCATTGTATACACCAAATTTTGTACACGAAATATACGACCTGTACACATATACTGTGGGCGAAGTATACGACCTGTACAGGGCGTATGGTTTATATACAGAGTACACCAAGTATACCATCGTATCATCGGTTATATATAATATAAATCATCGGTATAGGCCATGTACACCAAGTATACCCAATGTATCCTCGGTTGCGTATGGTCCAATGTATGCATCAAATGTTGTGGACGAAGTATACGACTTGTACAGGGCGTATGGCTAATCTACAAAGAGACGCTCTGTACACAAAGTGTACGCCCTGTACAGGTCATATACTCCGCGTACGAAGTTTGGAGTGTGCAATGGGCCATAGTTAACCGATGATACATTTGGTGCACTTGTTGCACACAGCCCGTACGCTCTGTACACGAAGTGTACAGGTCATACACTCCGGGAACAATACTAACTATATGCCTATCTGGCCCCAAAACCGTGATATAAAACTATATGCCTATCTGGCCCCCAAAACCGTGATATAGGTGATATAAGTTCTGTGACCTTGAGTTTGACCTTTCAAGGTCATCCAAGGCCAAAATCCACGACATAAGGTTACGGCCTTCGGCCAGTAACCTAAAAACCGTAGTATCTGGTGGATACAATAATAGTAACTATATATGCCTATCTGGCCCCAAACCAAGATATAACTGATTTAAGTTATGTGACCTTGAGTTTGACCTTTCACAAATCCTCTGGATCGACCATTGTGGAATTGTTTGTGTACTGTGTATACATGTGAGAGAATAAGAAAGACAAGACTTAACCCGTTGCTTATCACGGTCAGCATACAGTAAATTTTTATTAATATTTTCTGTTTAACATTTAACACAGGCAATTAAACAAGTTCCAAAATACATGTAAATGCACAATAATATACAAGAAAAACCGACAACTGCTTTTAACATTATAGACCAGTCTATAGTAATTACTGTATATGTATATAATAACTATATGCCTATCTGGCTATATACATTTTTAACTATATAACTATATGAAGACGCCGACTTCTTAGGTGGGGGAGGCGGCGGACTGGTCTCGGAAGTTGAAGTCTCTCCCTCCCCCACCTAAGAACTTGCCATGTGCCCAAACTTTACAGTCAGTTATTCTACTGTGGAGGTGGTACAATGCTGATGTCCTCCTCTTATGACGTTACAGGAGTGTGGAACTACGTTAATTTGAATTTACAAGGAGTATACAGTAAAACTCAAATATAGCAAACACGGATATAGCAAAATTACGGCTATAGCGAAGTGAAATCAATTTCCCCGTCAAATATTTTATATTTTCTTTATAAAAATCTGTGTTTATAAGGAACACGGATATAGCGAATTTACGGATATAACGAAGTAAATTCATATTCCCCTTGAATTAAAAATTAACGTAAAAATTACCTTTTGTAACGAATTTTTTTTTTCCATTTTAAACTCATGAATTTTAACAATCGCTTATTACGAAATTTTGTTCATATTTTTCTTTCGACATGCTCTTGCGTGACTTAATAATCCCTAAAGATAAATTATCATATATAAATCAGTGTGTATATATCTTGTACAAAAATATTTCTTCTCGAAAATACATAGGCTTAATTTCTCTTAAGAGACAATACAAACTCAAGTTTATTGATTGCTGCTTTCTTATGCAACTGATATACATGTAGAACAAATCAGTTTTATAACCAATTCGTTATATTTTAATCAAACATATAGCGAATTACGCTTATAGCGAATTTTTACTGAGTGTCAGCAGAAATTCGCTATATCAGAATTTTACTGTATATGAATTTTGCAAAAATAAAACCCATAAGCCATTTCAAACCTGTCACAAAGATCTCAACTCTGTTGATATCTTGCATCAACTTCTTTAGTGGCAATTTTCCGAATCATATAGTCTTGATATACGGCATTAGTAATCTCTAATATTTTAGGTTGAATTGGTGTTCCCATTTTCATTTCATGTTTATAAAGATTCAAACTTCCTGGTGGTATTTTCGAATGAAAACCAAACTTGTCATCATTGATCATTTCTGTTGTTGGGCCTGTCAACAGATGCTTGTAGTTCAAAACCAACCAGGTTGCAATTACTGTGGGTAATATCAAATGATTTTCAGCATCAAATAATGGAATCTCTTGACTTAGAAGGTAAATGTCATTTTCTGCATCATAAAAATGAAACTGAATACGGTTTTTATTGATGCCAATAGATGGCACAAAAGAGAGATTTTCATTGCATTTTTTCTGATAAAATGAAAACACAATGGTTTGAGAAACAAATTGAGATAAGTGACCAGCAAGGTTGTCTGATTTGACTTTAATTTGGGACAGCTCATCATCGGCTGCATCTTGATCTGACAAGTCATCATCAGAATCTTCAGTGACTACAGTAGCACCTACATCAGCTTCAGCCTCTAGTCTTGGCCTCTTTCTTTTTTCTTGTTCACTCATAGATTTTCCGATTATAATATCCAGTCTTCCAAACCATGTGTCAGGATTTCCTGCAAAAAAAAAAAATGGATCTGGGTTAATTGGTGGTATATTGTTAAACTCCCACTCAAGAATTTTTTAATCATACTATTGCCAGTGAACGGCTGCAAAATTTAGGCCTTAAATGCTCGGTGCTTATGGCCTTTGAGCAGGGAGGGATCTTTATTGTGCCACACCTACTACGATTTTGCGGGTCTCATCTGAAGGACCACCTCCAATAGGTTGCCTCTTATGACAAGCAAGGGGCATCAATGTTAATGAATTAAATTCAATAAAGTGTATGTGCCTTTTGAGGCTGTTGCCATGTAAGGTATCTCTTTGTTTCTTTCTTTTTCTATCTTAGTGTACATTGTTGTGGATGTTACCATTGATGAAATTGTCAACTGTCAATTGATAATGTCCATACTAACATATGGGCAAATAATCATTTATAAGTATTCTTCAGAAGCTTTCCTCCATGCAAAATCATTTTTGAATACTTTCAGAGATAACTTACATGAACTGTACTAGACCTTATCCTGCAATGAATGAAAAAAATGTACAATTGCCAAATTCGTAGTAACGTCCACACCAAAATTTAAATTGATACCAAATCAGATAATAGTGAGAAATCTGTTTCAAAACACATTAATATAATAGAGATGGTCATTTTCATTTTCATACATGTTTCAAACAACTTTAATAGGTAATTTTTTGACAAATAAATGATGTCAATGGATATGAAGTAACGTCCATAACATTTCCGCAAGGTCCAAATAAATCAAAATATCTTGAAAGTATGAGCACAAACTATCTTTTCAGCTTCAAATCCTGGAAAAGCAATGATTGAACATTGGTTTTGTGAAAGAAAATATGCTAATTCTTCAACTTTACAAATTAAAATTTCAGTTCATAAAAGTTGCTGAATATCTGAGAATGATCCATACATCAAATCGACATATATGAATGAATGTTATTATTCTTATTAGACAAAACGTCATCAATATATCAAAATGTCGAATTGAAGGCCACAGAGAGAGATTTTTCCCTCTCACGTAGAAGTTTTTGAATAAATTCTGCTTCATATGAATATAGAAACAGGTCAGCTCACAAAGGAGCACAATTCGTGCCCATGGGAATTCCAACAGACTGTTGGAAGACATGATATATTTGTATCACTCAATATGCCTATGCATCTAGCAGACTTACGTACGTTAGACATTATCTAATGACATGCTGTTTGTACATGTTTTTCAGCGATTACTATCATCTTAATTAGTTTTTAACTCAAATATAACGTTAATTCTATATCTGGCCAAGGGTATGATGCATGTGACCCAAATTTGCCATTACGCATGCGTCTACATTTAATGCACTTTTTAACTTCACTTTGCATTCACACGGAGCTAAATAAATGCAACATAAATTTTATGCATTAAATCATGACACAATTTCAATTCAAAGTAAACTAATGCGAATTAATATCTCCATGTGAATGCATGTCAGATTTAATCTGCATTAACTTATGTACAAATTAAATTCTCTGTGTGAACGAGGCATCTAAGAATGACATCTTACCGATTGTTGTGTCACCATATCTGATGTCTGTTTTGCATGAGCAAGGGCATTCTTTGGGTTTTTTCATGGAATGAATATCTAAAATGAAATCCTTCCTCATTGACAGAGGCAGAAACAGATGAACAGCCAGTCTTGCTGACCACTCAGACTCTCTTTCAGAATCTTTTCCATGAAGACCTTTGCTTGCATCTGTAATCATAACCAAAAATTAGTCTCAGTCCATTTTTTCAACTTTTAATCTCACACTGCTCCTTCTCAAATAAAAAACAAGAGGCCCATGGGCCACATTGCTCTGACACCTGAGTCACATTGACCATGTCTCATTCAATTCATTCCTTGCAAATGATAATATAACTAGTGAAATGAACATACACAGATCTGGAAAAATTTTCCAGGTGGTACAGCTGCTAAATTATGGGGGGGGGGGTGTAGTGTTAAATAAAGTAAAGACCATGGTTATCTGCATATCATATGCAAAAATTATGAAAAATAAATACTTTTTTTTTTCAATTCAGGAGAGATGTCCTTCCTTACCCTTAAAGTTTTGCCCAAGAAATTGTTATGCTTAAATAAACATCATTTTATATACCCGGTACATCACAGGCACTTGTTTCTGTAAATAACTTACGACCTCTGTATACTAATAATAACACATAAGTTATTTACAGAAACAAGTGCCTGTGCGGTACATGTATGTATTATGATTCACTTTTCTCATGAATAAATATATGCTATATCATATTTCAGGAGATAATGAAGCGGCATGTGATATCAAGGCAGTTAAGAATGGGGAACTATTGTACCAATCCGAGAGAGTTTTGGCATGCTCAGTTATCATTGAAAATGATGTATTTTTTACTGGAATAGTCAGTGCAGCCATGAAAAATAAGGTAATTATCAAAATTTTTATTCAACGCAATTTGATAAACATGGTATACGCTTTATCAAGTTTTTGCTTTAATCAAGAATATTTTAGTAGATATTTCCAAATAAATATTCCGGGGTATATGAATAGCCTAGTCGGGCATTTTGCGGGTGGGCGGTAAATCTAGTACTGCCGACTCCCGACGGTCCCGAATTGCGATGTTTTAAAGATAATATTAAAACCGGCCAACAGAATTACTTCATACTTCTCGGGAACAATCTTTATGTCCAAATTGATTCGCACAATTAAAAAAACCCCAATAATAATAAGTATAAATTCTTAAACTTGAAATGTCACCTACTCAAAAGCAGTAAATCTAGTACTGTGTTATAAATACAAAAACCGAAAACGGACACCGATACAGGTACGGTTAACAAACATAGCTCATAACACAATTAATATGATCCAAAGAAAATTACCATTATAACGGAAACAAATTACTTTCAAAAATTAATAAAATTTACTATTATTAGGCATTCTTTGTGTTTCTAAATTATGACAGAACTCTAAGCCACATAAATTATGTGTTTTCCCCGATTCTACGACGTGGACGTAGTTCTACCTCAGAGCCCTCATTACAAATTAAATTTAATTTGATGAATTTTAATTACACATTTATTACTAATTGTCTTGAAGAAATATTCTATTTTACAAATTGTTCTATTTGTTATGGGGTTTTTTAAAGTCAAAAGTACTAAATCATGTGTTCTATTTTGGTTCAATATACATTTATTTATCGCAAAAAATAATTCTATTTAAGAATAAAAATAAAAGATACGGTATCTAATTCTTTTTTATAATAACAGAAAATATTCAAAATGTATATGATTTTGTTGATATATGATTTTTAACAATGTTTTGATTATTTAATTAACAGTTACATAACAAATTCTGAGCCTTAATATGTGTAAATTTTAATCATTAGAAAATCAAGATAACAATAATAATAAATTCTTTTATTTAGACAGGATAGCACAATTAGTACAAATGACTAGTTTACATTGTGGTCCTGTATAAAACATATTCAGACAGACAAATAAATGAGAGAATAGAAAAATAGATAACACAATATAAAATATATACATAAAATATACACATGTTATCACTGGGGACCCCCCCTCCCCCCCCCCAAAAAAAACCCAACATATACATCATATCTATATATCACTTATTTGAGTAATAATGCTGCAAATATCATATGCTGATTTAATAGAGGTAATAGAACCACAGCTTCTGACAGACTCAGGCAACTGATTCCATAAAATTGTGGAGGATACCTTAAAAGACCGTTTATAATATTCAGTTGGAACTTTTGGTAAATATAAAATGCCACTATCGCTACTTCTTGTTGTTCTGGAACTATTAAACTTGGCTGACAAAACTTAAAGATAAATTAATTTCTTTATGTACATGTAAAATTGGTCCTTCAAAATTCTTATTAGATATTGTTTTGCTGGGGAAGAAAGAAAATTCAAACCCAAGTTTAGGAAATAAAATAAAAACATTTGATTTTAGGTATAAATATTTAACATTTTTAAATAATAGATTTTCTCTTAAATAATAGAACACCCCTTGGAATTTCGAAATGTCATTTTTTTTTTAATTGATTTGTTCCCATTAACACCCCCCCCCCCCCCGAAAAATTTATTACACCTAGGATTTGTTGTTCAAAATTTATAGGCAATGCGGTTTGCCTCGCATCAGATGGTAATTAAACTAATTTGCTATGTAAAAGTTTTCACTTTCATCCGAAGTGGAAAATTTGTTATAAATGACCACTTTTGAGGAGGCAACATTTCAAGTTTAAGAATTTATCTATATATCACTGGGTTTTTTTATTGTGTGGATCAATTTGGACATAAAGATTGTTCCCGAGAAGAATGAAGTTATTCTGTTGGTCGGTTTTGATAAATATCTATAAACAATCCAGGACCATCTGGAGTCGGGAGTCGGCAGTACACTATATAGGCCTACATGTATATTTTGGAATCATTAAAACTGTGAAAAAGAAGAAATACTTCTAGTAAAACATAAATATTTATTCAACATCGTTTTTTTTTCTTTTTAAATTATGTTTTTAAGTATCTTTTTAAATCATGCATTGAAAGAAAAGTGACCGTTTTCGGTTTTTGTATTTTTAACACAGTACTAGATTTACCGCTTTTGAGTAGGTGACATTTCAAGTTTAAGAATTTATACTTATTGTTATTGGTTTTTTTTTTATTGTGTGAATCAATTTGGACATAAAGATTGTTCCCGAGAAGTATGAAGTAATTCTGTTGGCCGGTTTTAATATTATCTTTAAAACATCGCAATCCGGGACCATCGGGAGTCGGGAGTCGGCAGTACTAGATTTACCTCCCACCCATTTTGCGAATCATGGCAAATATTATTTATTGTACAAACCTTCGGAACGCCGGATAAAAGCCAACAAAATGTCCAGCAGATGTGAATCAACTTCTTTGGAGATTTTTTTATTCGTAACAAAATCCATCAGAATGGAATTTCCAGTCTTAAATATTTCCGTAAATGAATCCATGAATCTGTAGCTCTGGCGAGTTTTAACGCTTGGTAGTGATACATGAACACTTGCCTTGCTAAAACTGACACCACACCCAATGCCACCATCGGAACCTTGCAGTTTTAATTGTAACAAACTAAACATACACTGGTCTTTTAAAATAATCAACGCACCTTTTACTCTCTCTGAGAGAGAAGTGTTGTCAGTTTCAGCCATTTCAATACTCGTCAAGGCTACTCGTAAACTGGTTCCCTGTTGATCTCGCTTCTCTACGGAAGCGAGATCAACAGGAAACCAGTTTACGAGGGGTACTACTAAACATTGGGTGGCACCTGGAAAGACTTTCTAATGTACCCCCCCCCCCCCCCCCCCCCAATCCGTCTATAAACACACACAACTTTCTTTTAATACCTGAGGTGTGTTCAACAGTGCGAGCGCTCGCGTACGATCGCGGACGCTCGCTTCTGAACGGTTGTGCACTAGAGAGCGCTTGCTTGCGCTCGCGTACACACTTGCGAGGTAGTTCTCCTCTGATTCCAATATAGTGTCTTGTGCTGTAAAGGTGTTTTTATGCAACTGCGTTTCCGTAAACAAAATGAAATTTATTCATAACAATGTATATTGTATCCGGATTTTGTTGACCCGGTCGGTTTTCCTCATAGTTTATGTAGTTTTGAGAACCGAAACTACAAATAGAAAGTTTTTAAGCGTTTCAGGTGAGACAAGATTGAGTTTTACGAGGTGTGATATTTCATCACTGATTTGTCTCTGTTCATGAAATTTATAAGCAGGGTAACAAATTTGTGGTTTGTCTGTCGCACCTTGATGTCGTCTGCAACCAGAAATCATGGCATCTAACAATAACGACCAGCGTGTAGAGTGAGTATGTTATATTATGGTTTATTGAATTCATAGGCTACAACTTTTGGGCAATACAGTTCCTCAGCATTTATATTTAACAATAAGATGAATACGTACAAATAATTAAATAAGACTCTTTAGGAGTCTAAGAAGGGGGAGGGGCGAAACATCTTATTATTGTTCCACATTTTCATGTTTTCATATATATACAATGTATATAGTATAATGCTGCATTGCATAGTTCCATTTTCTTATAACAACTATCAAGTTGAAATATTCAATTTGCAAAGGAATTTGCATAACAATAACAATAATGTTAAACAAGAATACAGAAGGCAGAGAAAAATATCACAAGATATGCTATATATGTTCAAAACTTAATTTAAAACAGGTTTAAACAAAAATATAGTCTAGATCTATGTGATATAATAATAAATCATCTTTTCTGTTATAATCTGAACAAGAGTTTATTCTGTCTGTTCTCATACTTTATATATAATTCAGAAATAGACATAGAAATATCTAAACCAGTAATATAATAAAAATATCACATAAGTTGATTGAGTTTTATTTGTGAAAATAAGCTTTTTGTAATTCCACACAACACATTTATAAAATAGTTTGATTTAATTAAATGCATTATGGGGGAAAAATGTATTCTTTTCCGAACTCTCTTTAAGGTATTATGAGAATATTGTGCTACAGTTTGCAGATGGGATTCACCCAGACATCTCCATAGTGGTTAACAGAAATGATGCCAGAAGGATAAGGGATGGAGGTTAACTAATATAATGCGAGATTTTACATTTTGATATTGTTTTTATTGCATGTATAGTCTCTCTTTGGGGTGTATGTTTATGTGTGCTGTGATCAATGTCGTGAAAATGTTATAATTTCTCTTCCTTTTTAATTCATATTATATCGATCATAAAATTTTAATAATATAAAGAAAATTAATGAATAAAGTACGAATGATAATGTATATATAATAAGGAATATTGTTGCAGATATGGAGTTCATTGAGACCATTAAAAAGAGATGGTTGGAGACTAACACTGCCCCAGTCGCAGAAATAACTGATGGTAAAATGTTAGATTTCAGGGTTCTTTTGTAAAGATGGTTACCAGTGTACAAATATCAGTAATGTGGATAGTCATGTACATTTCTGAAATACGTGTACATCGGCATGTCTGCACTTATGAAAAACAATACTACATGTATAGTGACAATTTCTACATTTCAATAAGTGGTACAAAACTTATGAACTTTTACCAACCAAGTTTGTTTCAATGATATGATATATATATATATACATACACACACATAATATTTGGTCATAAACATGGGATTTCAGAAGATAGCAGTGAAAAAAGTAGCACGATGTGCAGGGCACAGGAAAATGAAGATGAAAAAGAACCTACAGAAAAACAAGGTTACTAACTAAACTGTAGAAAAGAAATAATTTAATGTAAATATCTCTGTGTTGTTGCTACACTTCAGTTTATGAATGCACGTTGTTTACACCCTGTTTTGTGTTTGTTAAAAAACCTGCATTGTCAGTCCTGTAAATGTCTTTGTGATGTTGCTACACTTAGTTTACACCCTGTCTTTGTGTCTGTTAAAAAACCTGTGTTTGTGTATCTAACGGTCATTTTATGGAGACTTGTGGGTTCGAATCCCACTACTACTTCCTGTTTCAAAGTAGTATCTTACTCTTGGACAGGTCACCATGAATTTATTAACTGCATTGTCAGTCCTGTAAATGTCTCTGTGATGTTTCTACACTTAGTTTACACCCTGTCTTTGTGTCTGTTAAAAAACCTGTGTTTGTGTATCTAACGGTCATTTTAGAGCCACTGAAATGGAGCCATGAGGCTGTGTTATTGCTGATTTCCTTGAAGCAAGGAAACATGGAGCTTTTCTCGAGTAATTTGACTACGCAAAAGCAGGCGTGGAGGAAAATAGCTAAGGACATGAAGACGCATGGATATGTGTTTTCTGGTGAAGACTGTGATAAGAAATTTAGGTCATTGAAAAATAGGCAAGTACCAATGGATTTAACTGAATTGTGTCTTTTTATTAGCTCACCTAAACCAAAGGCTCAGGGCACATATTCACACAATATCTTACGACTAAGATGAAAAAAAGAATTCTGTCTGATAATAAAATACCAATCACAAGGATATAAGTATGTATTCAACTTTTACAAACCATGGATGTTACGTACTTTACATATTAATTAAGAAAGTCTACAAGAAATGAAAAATTTTGATCTTCGTCGTAAGATATTCTGTGAATAACAGACCAGGATCGAAATGTGTTCATTGTCTGTCATCATTGTCATTGTAGTTGTCATAAGCTTTTCACATTTTCCTCTTCTTCTCCAGGACTACTGGGCCAATTTCAGCCCAACTTGGCACAAGCATCCTTGGGTGAAGGGGATTCATGTTTGTTCAATAGTAGGGCCATGCCCCCTTCAAAGGGTAGATAATCACAAAAATAGGGTGGGTCATTTAAAAATCTTCTCGAGAACCAATGGACCAGAAGAGTTTTCATTTACATGAAAGTTTCCCTTCAGACATAGCACAGATTTAAGTGTGTGAAACTCATGGCCGCTAGGGGTTAGGTAGGGGCCACAATAGGAATCAAAGTTTTCCGCGTTGATATGAATAGGGAAAATCTTTAGATATGGGCCAAGGTAACTCAGGTGAGTGATGTGGCCCATGGGCCTATTGACCTTGTTTATTGTTCTTTGTTGCTGTAATATAGTGAATTGGATATAACAGGTGTATATTCTGATTTTAGGTACAAGATAATCAAAGAAAGAAATAACAAAACAGGTTGTGATCGCCAGGCATGGCAGTACTTTACTGCCATGGATGAAATGTACAAAGGTGATCCTGCGGTGCAGCCGGTGTCTGCAGCTTCGTCGTTATGCCATACCATAATGGCTAGCAGCACAACATCAAAGAAAGCTCCATCCTCTCCAAAGAAACGAAAAGTTGACAAAGAACCCAGCTGGGTAAAAGATTACAGAAATGAGATCAGAGAAATGCATTTGGAGAGAATGGAGCTAGATAAAGAGAGGATGAAGCTGGAGGAAAGAAGAGTGCAGGCTCTTGAACAGTTAGCAAGTGCTTTTAAAAAATGAAAACATCATAATGTTCAAAAACTAAAACAAATTTATGAAATGAATTTTAATTAACAGGTATTAAATTCTCTACTTAACCTGTTCTGATTTATAATTGCATAAATGCAATTTTGAAACTACAAGATCACAAAAATTGAAGTATTTGAAAATTTATTTTTTATACTGTTTCATAGCTGATACTTTCGCAAGGTGGCGCTCCGAACGAATTCTAGTCAACTCGGCCCCTGGTAAAGTCGGCCCCTGGTGAACTCGGCACTTAGTGAATTCGGCACTTGGTTAACTTGGCACTTAGTGAATTCGGCACTTTTTTTATGAATATAAGAATAATGTGTATACTGAACGAATTTCTAGTCAACTCGGCCCAGTCCGAATTCACTAGGTGCCGAGTTCACCAAGTGCCGAATTAACCTTTTTTTAAGTGACGAATTAACTAGGTGGCGCTCCGAACAATCGCAATTTTGGCGGGAATCCAGACCAGCAAGATGTCTACGTGTTTGGTTCCATACCCGAGGTTCGGGGACTGGCCGGGGCAGGTAAATGTTGTTTTTAAACCGTTGATACATGTGGGAATGCCGTTGATACCTATATTTCTAGTGGTGAATTCGGCACTTGTATCATCGGATATGTATCATCGAATATATATTCGACCCCCATTTTCATTTGCTTGTCTGTTAGATAATGAATTGCAATAATCAGGATCTTTAACATCTTAACCCCTTAATCCCCAGAGATTTTAATTGGATTTTTTAAGATAACTACATGCTTTATTCAAACTACTATAACTTTTTACTTGTAAAAGCAATTAAATTCATCCAAATAACTTTTTTTTCCAGTTTATTATGGAGAATTCAAAAAAAGTTAAATGTAATTAAATATGTACACCAAGTATACCCTATGTATCACCGGTTATATATGGTCCAATGTAGATACCTCTGTGGCTTTGTTTAATTTAATTTTAAATACAATGGGAGATAACTCTAATAATTTCTATGCTGTAACACACACAAAAAAAACTGTTTGTCTCCCTTAGATCGTTCATGTGACTGGACTCCAGAGAATCTATACATTGTATTGTAATTTATTTTTCCTGTATTTTAAATCAATATGTAATGTTTATACACATAAACCCGCAAGGGTCCATGATTGGTTAATAAAATTATTCTATTTTTACTTCATTTGCAGATCGTGGAGATTATGCCGGGTCACCAACTGCGTGTGGCTTTGTTTCCTTCACTGGAGGAAACAATTGTGTGCCAGCGTGACGTGATCAAAGACCTTCCAGCCAAGGCGCCGAAGACCTGGAAAAAAGGCAGCCTTTATGGTACGTCAAAACTTCTGAAATAAACATTGGCCCAATTATAATGTTGGGTAGATGTTAGGTTAGGTTAATGTTGGGTTCGAATCCTGCCGACTGCGGGAATTGTTTTCTTTTTTCAACATATTTAACCAAACGGGACTGCAGAATTAACCAACTTTATATACGTACATGTAGATCTACTCAATTGAACATTGGACAGTCTTGAACATTCGACTAATTGAGATTTTTTTGCAGGCTGCTGCAGCAAAGGTCCAGACCTCCTCCTCCAAAAAAGGAAAGGTAAGAACCCAACCTAATTTGTCTGGCTATGAAACCCTAAACACCAACATTTATTTTTGTTGGCCTTACCGGCCCAAAACGCAGTGTATCATCAGTAGTGTATCTATTGGATATTTGAGTATTGAACATTCGACTAATTGAGATTTTTTTGGAGGCTGCCGCAGCAAAGGTCCAGTCCAAGGACGTAGGAAGCGGGCCCAAAGCCTCCACTTCCAAAAAAAGAAAGGTGAGAATTAACCCAACACAACTTTGTGTAGGCAATTAATGATACGTGAGAATTAACCCAACCTAATTTGTTTTACTATGAAACCCTAAACACCAACATTTATTTTTGTTGGCCTTACCGGCCCAGAACGCAGTGTATCATCAGTAGTGTATCTATTGGATATTTGAGTATTGAACATTCGACTAATTGAGATTTTTTTGCAGGCTGCCGCAGCAAAGGTCCAGTTCAAGGACGTAGGAAGCGGGCCCAAAGCCTCCACCTCCAAAAAAAGAAAGGTGAGAATTAACCCAACACAACTTTGTGTAGGCAATTAATGATACGTGAGAATTAACCCAACCTAATTTGTTTGGCTATGAAACCCTAAACACCAACATTTATTTTTGTTGGCCTTACCGGCCCAGAACGCAGTGTATCATCAGTAGTGTATCTATTGGATATTTGAGTATTGAACATTCAACTAATTGAGCTGTTTTTTGGAGGCTGCCGCAGCAAAGGTCCAGTCCAAGGACGTAGGAACCGGGCCCAAAACCTCCACTTCCAAAAAAAGAAAGGTGAGAATTAACCCAACACAACTTTGTGTAGGCAATTAATGATATGTGAGAATTAACCCAACCTAATTTGTTTGGCTATGAAACCCTAAACACCAACATTTATTTTTGTTGGCCTTACCGGCCCAGAACGCAGTGTATCATCAGTAGTGTATCTATTGGATATTTGAGTATTGAACATTCGACTAATTGAGATGTTTTTTGCAGGCTGAGGAGTCCAAGGACCTAGGAAGCAGGCCCAAAGCCTCCTCCTCCAAAGTAACAAGGGTTCTTTCCCTCAACATGTACGGGGACATGCTAGGCAGTAAATAAGCAGAAGGGCCAAGATCAGAGAAGGACAACCGCCAGCAGATTCGGACTTAAGAACTTTATTGACTGTTCATGGAGAACCTTGCTCAAAAAAATGTATTTAGAGCATTCAGGCGTGACTTGCATCTGCACATGTAATGGCCGACCTATTAGTAGTGCACAAGCACTAATAAAACACATCGAGCGAAACCATTATGTAGGAGACTGTGTGGTGTTGGGCGAGGAGGACATCAGCATTGTACCACCTCCACAGTAGAATGACTGACTGAAAAGTTTGGGCACATGGCAAGTTCTGCGATCTATGGACACTACTACTACAATCTACTAGTATATCTGGGAGGGACTGGGAAATTTCAAGGGCAAGGCTTTATATAATTCTTGTGTACAGTTATCGCTTTTACCTTTTTAGCTCACCTGAACCGAAGGTTCAAGTGAGCTATTCTCATCACATTTTGTCCGGCGTCCGTCTGTGCGTCCGTCTGTCTGTCTGTCCGTAAACTTTTCACATTTTCGACTTCTCCAGAACCACTGGGCCAATTTCAACCTAACTTGACCAAAAGCATCCTTGGGTGAAGGGCTTTCAAGTTTGTTCAAATGAAGGGCCATGTCCCTTTCAAAGGGGAGATAATCACAAAAATAGGGTGGGGTCATTTAAAAATCTTCTTCTCAAGAACCACTAAGCCAGAAAAGCTGAGATTTACATGAAAGCTTCCTGACATAATGCAGATTCAAGTTTGTTCAAATCATGGGCCCCTGGGGTGGGATGGGGCCACAATAGGGGATCAAAGTTTTACATACAAATATATAGGAAAAACTCATGGGCCCCGGGGGTTGGATGGGGCCACAATAGGGGATCAAAGTTTTACATACAAATATATAGGAAAAATCTTTAAAAATCTTCTTCTCAAGAACCACTGAGTCAGAAAAGCTGATTTTTACATGAAAACTTTCTGACATAGTGCAGATTCAAGTTTGTTCAAATCATGGCCCCCGGGGATAGGATGGGGCCCCAAGGGGGGAGCAAAGTTTTGCACACAAATATATAGGGAAAAACTTTAAAAATCTTCTCAAGAACCACTAAGCCAGAAAAGCTGAGATTTACATGAAAGCTTTCTGACATAATGCAGATTCAAGTTTGTTCAAATCAAGGCCCCCGGGGGTTGGATGGGGCCACAATAGGGGATCAAAGTTCTACATACAAATATATAGGAAAAATCTTCTTCTCAAGAACAACTGAGCCAGAAAAGCTGATTTTTACATGAAAACTTTCTGACATAGTGCAGATTCAAGTTTGTTCAAATCATGGCCCCCGGAGGTAGGATGGGGCCACAAGGGAGGATCAAAGTTTTACATACAAATATATAGGGGAAAACTTTAAAAATCTTCTTCTCAAGAACCACTAAGCCAGAAAAGCTGAGATTTACATGAAAGCTTCCTGACATAATGCAGATTCAAGTTTGTTCAAATCATGGGCCCCTGGGGTGGGATGGGGCCACAATAGGGGATCAAAGTTTTACATACAAATAGATAGGAAAAAATCATGGGCCCCGAGAGTTGGATGGGGCCACAATAGGGAATCAAAGTTTTACATACAAATATATAGGAAAAATCTTTAAAAATCTTCTTCTCAAGAACCACTGAGTCAGAAAAGCTGATTTTTACATGAAAACTTTCTGACATAGTGCAGATTCAAGTTTGTTCAAATCATGCCCCCCGGGGATAGGATGGGGCCCCAAGGGGGGATCAAAGTTTTGCACACAAATATATAGGGAAAAACTTTAAAAATCTTCTTCTCAAGAACCACTAAGCCAGAAAAGCTGAGATTTACATGAAAGCTTCCTGACATAATGCAGATTCAAGTTTGTTCAAATCAAGGTCCCCGGGGGTTGGATGGGGCCACAATAGGGGATCAAAGTTTTACATACAAATATATAGTTAAAATCTTTTTTTCAATAACCACTGAGTCAGAAAAGCTGATATTTACATGAAAACTTTCTGACATAGTGCAGATTCAAGTTTGTTCAAATCATGGCCCCCGGGGGTAGGATGGGGCCACAAGGGGGGATCAAAGTTTTACATACAAATATATAGGGAAAAACTTTAAAAATCTTCTTCTCAAGAACCACTAAGCCAGAAAAGCTGAGATTTACATGAAAGCTTCCTGACATAATGCAGATTCAAGTTTGTTCAAATCATGGGCTCCGGGGGTTGGATGGGGCCACAATAGGGGATCAAAGTTTTACATACAAATATATAGGAAAAATCTTCTTCTCAAGAACCACTGAGCCAGAAAAGCTGATTTTTACATGAAAACTTTTTGACATAGTGCAGATTCAAGTTTGTTCAAATCATGGCCCCTGGGGGTAGGATGCGGCCACAAGGGGGATCAAAGTTTTACATACAAATATAAAGTTAAAATCTTTTTTTCAATAACCACTGAGTCAGAAAAGCTGATATTTACAAGAAAACTTTCTGACATAGTGAAGATTCAAGTTTGTTCAAATCATGGCCCCCGGGGGGTAGGATGGGGCCATAAGTGGGGGGGGGGGGGGGGTCAAAGTTTTACATACAAATATAGGAAAAAGCTTTAAAAATCTTCTTCTCAAGAACCATTGGGCCAAAGAAGTTGACATTTACATGAAAGCTTTCTGACATAGTGTAGATTCAGTTTGCAAAAACCATGGCCTCCAGGGGTAGATTGGGGCCATAATAGGGACTACGGTTTTACATGCAAATATATATGGAAAGTCTTCTGATATGGACCAAGGTGACCCAGGTGAGTGATGTGGTCCATGGGCCTCTTGTTTGTTTTTCTTGAAGACGCCGACTTCTTAGGTGGGGGAGAGAGAGACTTCAACTTCAGAGACCAGTCCGCCGCCTCCCCCACCTAAGAAGTCGGTGTCTTCATATAGTTATATAGTTAAAAATGTATATAGCCAGATAGGCATATAGTTATTATATACATATACAGTAATTACTATAGACTGGTCTATAATGTTAAAAGCAGTTGTCGGTTTTTCTTGTATATTATTGTGCATTTACATGTATTTTGGAACTTGTTTAATTGCCTGTGTTAAATGTTAAACAGAAAATATTAATAAAGATTTACTGTATGCTGACCGTGATAAGCAACGGGTTAAGTCTGGTCTTTCTTATTCTCTCACATGTATACACAGTACACAATTACTTTTATGACTTTGTTTTATTATGTAGCGATGGATGTCAAAATGCTGACCTGCCTAGAGCAAATCAAAGGACAATGTTGCACAATATGATCAAATGTTTGAGGTTAAGACAACAACAACACTTCCAGATGTTATGTTCTAATTAACACATAAAGGTTGGATACAAAATTAATAATTTGAGCACATACATATATGCAGGTAAAGAGCTTAGGAACAATTGGAGGGGAGAATGTCAGATCTGCAACCAGAAGAATCCTGTCATACCTTTTTTCAACTGCCCTTGCAGTGAGAGTTAACTGAAAGGAAAGGAAGGGGAAATGGCATTTTCCACGTTCAAGATCAAAGATGATACAGGTCGTATACTTCGTGTACAAAATTTGATGTATACATTGGACGATATATAACCGGTGATACATAGGGCATACTTGGTGTACACGGCCTATACGCTTTGTTCCTTGAGTATACTTGGTGTACACGGCCTATACGCTTTGTACGTTGGGCATACGCCCTGTACAGGTCGTATATTTCGTGCACAAAATTTGATGTATACATTGGACGATATATAACCGGTGATACATAGGGCATACTTGGTGTACACGGCCTATACGCTTTGTTCCTTGAGTATACTTGGTGTACACGGCCTATACGCTTTGTACGTTGGGCATACGCCCTGTACAGGTCGTACACTTCGCGTACAAAATTTGGTGTATACATTGGACCATATATAACCGGTGATACATTGGTTTTACTTGGTGTAGACGGCCTATATGCTTTGTGCGTTGGGCATACGCCCTGTACAGGTCGTATATTTCGTGTACAAAAGTTGGTATATACATTGGACCATATATAACGGCCTATACGCTTTGTACGTTGGGCATATGCCCTGAACAGGTCGTATACATTGGACCATATATAACCGGTGATACATTGGTTATACTGGGTGTACGGTTATATATGGTCCAATGTGTACACGAAATTTTGTACACGAAGTATACGACCTGTACATGGCGTATGCCCAACGTACATAGCGTATAGGCCATGTACACCAAGTATACTCAAGGTACAAAGCGTACAAAGCGTATAGGCCGTGTACACCAAGTATGCCCTATGTATCACCGGTTATATATGATCCAATGTATACACCAAATTTTGTACACGAAATATACGACCTGTACAGGGCGTATGCCCAACGTACAAAGTGTATAGGCCGGTACAAAGTGTATAGTCCGTGTACACCGAGTATACCCTTTGTACGTTGAGCATACGCCCTGTACAGGTCGTATACTTTGTGTACAGGGCGTATGCTCAATGTACAAAGCGTATAGGCTGTGTACACCAAGTATACTCAAGGTACAGAGCGTATAGGCCGTGTACACCAAGTATAATACGCTTTGTACGTTGGGCATACGCCCTGTACAGGTCGTATATTTCGCGTACAAAATTGGGTGTATACATTGGACCATGTATAACCGGTGATACGTTGGTTATACTTGGTGTACACGGCCTTTATTAATCACTCTCGATTTATTTGGGAGTCCGTGCTGTCTCAAGCTTGACATTTTCTCCTGATTTGGTCCTCTCCTTTGGATTGTGAATTTTGCCTAATGACAGACGGTTGTTTCTAATTTCATACTTCAATTGAATTGTGAAATAAAAAATAAATTATGTGTCCATGTCCTTGTGGGGTTTGGTATTTATTGACTTGCCAGTTTAAGTCATTGAATCTGGATTTGTTGTCCATGTCTTAAACTGGCAAGTCAATAAATTTGAAAGTTATTATATCTGGATTTGTGGGGTTGGGTATCTAGTGAGAGGCTGTGATTGACCAAATACAGCCCTCCAAACAGATGAAACGTTTGTTGGATTTTGCACCAAGACATTAACATATTTACACTATATGCACAAGTTTTTATTCAAATTATTTGCTGGCGGTGATCATTGGCCGGGAATGTGCTGGCAGTATATTTTCAGACAAATTCTTTTTTGGTCCCTTTTCTTGTTTTTCCTATCATTACAGCATTTATTTGGTATAAACCAAATTTGTCTAATTGGTTGCCATTAATTTCTCTGTCTCTGACTGCTTTAACGATATTAATATTATTAATATTATTCCTCGACATCCTGTTAATTTCTAATTTTAAATAAATAATAACTGGATATATATACATGGGATTGAAAATTCACAATGAAAATTTCCACTTAAAGTCTAACATTTCTCCTAGCTAAAATTAACTTTTCGCAAAGTTTTTAGACAGTTTACCGGGTTAAATTATGTCTCGGGCCGCCATAAAACTAAAAAAAAATCGGATTTACGGCTGCTGACCAAAATAGCGTTTTAAAACAAAAATCACGTCTACGGAAAATATTATTTATAGTCTTATCCTTTAAGCAATTATTTTTGAATCTTATGTATTATCTAGAACTAACCTTGTACTTAAAGTCTCAACAATAATTTTTATTTTAAATATCATAGATTTTTTTTTATAGTATTTCCCTATATGACCGTATTTTACCCGGTATACCGGCATTTTTTAAGCTTTTCAGCAGCGGGAAGAAATATATAAAGTTTATACAGATATATAAGATAAATATATTATTTATACTAGCTAAAATCAACCTTTTGCTAAGTTTTTAAACAGTTTACCGGGTTAAATTATGTCTCGGGCCGCCATAAAACAAAAAAATCGGATTTACGGCGGCTGACAAAAATAGGGGTTTAAGGTAACTCCATACTCGCAGTTTTATCTGATACTAGTTTAAAATGTGTATTTATTTCCATTCATTAAAGTTAAAACTAACAAATTATCAAATAAAATACATAGGTCATCACACTTTTTAAGATGTGAGACGTACATAAACAGAATCCTATATCACCGTCAGAAAATTGCAATTTTCCTTAAACAGTGTTATCAAAATTCCATACAAACTGGTTATGGCGATATAATAGCATTCATAACAATTTCATGAAACTGTATCTTCACAAAAATATACAAAATGTCTGTAAAAAATACAGAAAATCATCGCATAATAGACTTGATAAAGAAATCAATAGAAACAGAGTGATTGCCCTTGGATTCAATATTTTGAAACGTATCATTGATTATTCATCTATAACTTAGACTTTTGAAATATTTTATTTTTAACAAGATTTTTTACAATAACTATAGGAAAAGACTCCAACAAAATTTATGTTCGTATCATACATAAATCTAAATAAATCATTGATTATGCAAAATCTGATGACATCACAGGAGGGTGGAGTTACTTTAAAACAAAAAAAACACGTCTACGGAAACTATTATTTACAGTCTTATCCTTTAAGCAATAACTTTGAAACTTGTGTATTATCTAGAACTAACCTTGTACTTAAAGTATCAACAATAATTTTTATTTTAAATATCATAGATTTTTTTAATAGTATTTACCTATATGACAGTATTTCACCCGGTATACGGTATTTCAGCAGCGGAAAGAAATATATAAAGTTTCTACAGATATGATAAATATATTATTTATACTAGCTAATATCAACCTTTTGCTAAGTTTTTAGACAGTTTACGGGATTTAATTATGTCACGGGCCCCCATAAAACATACATACATACATACATACATACATGCAAACTTTCATGCATACATATTACAAGTATTTGTACTTTTAATGAACGTGAGAAAAATTTCATTAAAAGTACAAATACTTGTTGTTGACTATGTAATTGGTATTTCCTGTGAAACTGACATCGTTGTATTCATATATCCTCTGAGATAATGTCATTGTCATAATTTGTTTACAATTCTGCCAATAATACTGTCCCTGGCCCCAAAACTCGGCAAAAGGCGATGCGTATCAAAATATATATTCGGCAAAATACGGTAAATCATCGTAAATGTGATTATCTATATCTGACTGTAGAACGAAAACATAACAAACTGAACGTGCGTTCCTCGTCTCACCCCGGTAGATTCCCACAGAAATAGTCACATGGTTCAAGCTTTGACACACTTTCAAAGAGGCATCGACGGGGAATATGATTGGTCGTACATTTTCAAATATTTACTATGCTTTTCCAACCTAAGAAAGCGAGATATTACTTTCTTCACTACGAAATATTTACTTACAAGTTATTTGCTTCATGTTTACGAATCTATTTTTGTAATTGTTATATTTATACACACGTACAATCGCCTGCAATCTCTCACCAGAGGGCGTTACGCTACGCTCCACAACACCTCTGTTATCGTCTAATTTACAAGAATTTTGTAAAACAGAGCGTCTTTGAAAATAAAATAAATCTGCATCATTTTCATAAATAAAACATACATTTATGAGTTAAAAACACATTGGTAGGTATCGAAACGCTGTATTACGTTAGTGCAACCTTCATTTTTATGGAACTATTTTGTCTTGTCAAATGTATTATTTCACTTTCACTTCGTAACTATGGACTCTACATTAAAAAAAAAACTAGCGAGATTATAATGATGAAAATCTGACATTGCACAAAGAACAGAAACGTGCCTTTCTGTTGGAGTCAAAGACGTCATTTTGTCCGAGCGATATCATGTGTTTAGCCGAACTATTTATCAGACGATAACAGAGGTGAAAGTGAAGCTTGCGTAGCGCGCCCTCTGGTGAGAGAATGAATCGCCTGTTGCTTACATCGCATGCATGTATTCATGCGCACTATATTTAGTTTCTTTAAACGTATTGAGGAGACTCATTTAAATTACATTGTTATATGAATGTCAACATACATGTATGATATGTCTTCAAAACTTAATAAAGCTGTTCAAAAAGCAAATGAACAATTTTTGAAGATCTTTGTGCATGGGATTTATTTGCTGTCGGTGTAAGAATAAACAGAGAGTTTGTGATACGCGATGAATCCGCACGCTGTTGATAGCAAGGAGCATCTCGCTTCGCGAGCCGACTAAAAAAAAATGTACAATTACATGAACAATACTAAAGAAGGATAATTCAAAATATTGTCTTTATATTAGCTGAAAAATACATATATAGAGTAATGCAAAAATCAAGAAGGGGAAAATCACTTTGTAGATATTTACTATGATATCCCCCTCCCCATCTAATTTTATTTCCTAGAAAATAAATTGCCCTGAAATAGGTTATTTCTTTTTTAATTGAAAAAAATGCCCACCCCAGAATCAAATGTGTGTCCCCTTTCTTGATAAAAAAAAAAAAGTAGTAGAAATATCTCATTTCCAAACCTTTGATCCACCCCTCCTATTTTTAAAATTGTCTCTGTTATGGTTATACATGTAATTGTATTTTCTTATCCTTATGAATTCATAAATTTTGTACATGAGGATCACAACCTATGCACTTATTCAACAAGAAATGTATACATTGCCTTAATAAATTTTATTTATATATTGGGGAAAAAAAAAACCCATGGGAATCATTTTCAATTGCAGGGAATTTCGTAAACGAGAGACTTAAATAAACTTTTCTGGTAAACTTTTTTTCCATGCAAAAGTACCACCTAGTACCTCATCTACGCAATATCGAGCTGTCTTGCAGTGAATATTGCAGATGTATTTTTTTTTTTACACATGTTTCTTTACTTTGTTCACTGACAACAAGCAGAAATCACATAAATTGCAATATAAATGTTGATAAGTTGAGTACCTTTAAAAAACAAAACCTCGTCACTCGTACATTTCTTACATGTGTTATATTTTTAGAAGTTGGAAAACCCCACATATATGTATTACTTTAATAAAATGATTTGATAGCCTTTTGTCTTTCAAAACTACCGTTACCAGTGGTAACATGTTTTCCTTTAGATATCACATTTATTCTCTTTTCTGTTCAGTTGTTTTCCTCTGCTCTGATTACATATATTTAAAGGCCGAGTTTTTCAACCGGTCGGTTTTCCTCGGGTAAGTTAAGTGTGGGGCGGAGCTAAATTAAGGCAGGTGTGAAGCCCCGTGCCCGAGGAAACCCTGCTAGCTTGTATATACCGTCCCAAATACACAGGATGTTACCTGCATTACCTGTACATTTTTATAAGATTTAAAAATTCATGGTAGTCATTTTTCTTGTGCAGGTTAATCGAAACGCTGATAATTAAATCTAATGAATCACTTGAACATGTAAAAATTAAAGCTCGATAAATTTATCTTATATAAATGAGAACGTTAGCCATTGAAAACGTAGACATAATATTCCTTATTCTAAGTTTTCTTGTATCCATTTGACTGCCTCCGTCAGATTCCCGGTATCCGACGATGGACTGCCAAACATACAGTTTCCGACGTGAGTTCCTGCGTACTGCGGTAAATTTTCTGGCTATGTACAGCTGATGTACCGACCATCGTCCCACGCCCCGTGATGACTACATGTATACACAGGGGCTAAGCCCGTTTTGGGCCCGAACTCTGTGATATCATAAATAGCCCCTGTGAATGTATATATTACAAAACTGCTCAGAAAGTTTCATTCAGTATGAATTAGTTTTTCTGGACGGTACACCAGAATACTCTGGTTACCAAAGTTGTCTGTGTGACTCGTCCATAACGCATGGCCTACAAAAACAGTCAGGACATTCGGATTTTCCGACAGTTCCTTCGATAAATGATCCAGACAAAGAATTCGTTCTTCCTCTGGATCCCAACCATGATACGCAAGAAAGATCCCTTATAACGGCTAACTTCTCTTCCGATAAGGTGACAGTTACATCAATCTAATTAAAACTAGATGTTAGATCCGCTCTCGTACTCGCATACATATGTATGCGAATAAGTGAGCGGATCTAACATCTAATTCTAATACAATTGCAGTTACATGCACGTTTGTCGCTATGTTTCGAGGGAAAATTACGCGTAAATTATATTCTAACAATCCATAATAACTATTATCAATCGTACCCATTCCTAAGCATAACCTACTATATTCTATTATAATTGATGTAATTGTATCTTGAATACATAGTATGCACTGATCGAATTTATTAAAAATGGTGGTGGTTTCGTTGTAAAGCGTGTTTAGGTGGCAGGGGACAGTTTCTTTGGTTTTCAAACATGTGGATAGGGGGTATACACCAAAGTCAGATTATGACAGACTAATGAAAAATCATATTTCCCTTTTATGTCAATACTTGTATTTCTTATTAGTGTAGTTAATAAATTATGACCCTAAATTGCATGTAATCTATAAATACTGGTGCTGATGCACAAAACATGCTCTAAGCAGGTTCCCCTTTTTTGCTTTGATTTTCCCTCATTTGGGCCAATCCGCACCACCCCCACACCATCACAGTACCAAACATGGGGATTTAGTGCTGGAAATAAAATGTCCCTTTTCTCTTAATTAAAGGAAAGCCAGTCCACAAAATGGAAATTCTGAAATCATGTTTGTTAATGGTTTACCTGTTCAATTCTTATATTTATATGATCACCCAAAAGTTATATTGGTCATTGCAATAATGTAAAATATCACACAGTTACTTAGGTACAAGCTGTACATCGAAGTTTGATAACCAGCATGCTACCTTAAACATCTTTCAGGCCAGGGGTGCTAGTGAAAGGGGCATAACATCATCAAATATGTGAAAGTTTTTCACACGTCCAATGCTCCTCTCAAGATGGATCCTAAGTTCTGCAATTTCTTGGTTCTCAAATACCTGATCAGTAGAAAACTGTACCGAGGATCCCATGAAAGGTGGAATGTTTAAATGACATTTTCTTTCCCGTAAAGCCTCTCTGATGGTAAATCCCTTGTCAGCCATAACACTATAATTTTCTTGCAACAAATCTAACAGTCCACTGTTGATAGTGTAACGTTTCTGGGTTCGAAGATGCGGTTGCTCTGTCTGAGCAATTTGAGGAATAATGAAATAAATGATAAAGCTCTCAATCAAGTATTTTAATTAAAAATATGTACAAATATCCTATTCAGTCCTGGAGCGCGTGTGCTTCCTAACTAAGTGAAATAGCATTCACACCTTTCGTAATAAAAACAACAAGGTCTCGAAAGCCTTATATAGGCACGTAAGACTTGTTAACCAAGTTTGATTTCTCACCTAAGCTGTACACAGGACTAACTCTGGTCGACTTCAGTCTGGAACAGACTAAGAGCTCTGATGTCGCTGCTTTTATACCCTAATTAATCACGTAATCCGGGGGATCTAAAGGGTGCAACAAACTGTCTCCACAGACAGAATGGGATAAATTGATTTCGATTCCTACTTTTGTTTCAATAATTATCTGTTTATCAGGTACACGACCACTCCATCCTTCTGATACAAAAGAGATTACACCTGAAGGAGTAATGCCAATAAGGAACTTAAAGGTTGTATGGTGTTTGTAATTTGAAAATGTTGCATTCTGGTTAACTAAGCTGCTAGATCTCTGGACAAAAATTTCGGTACAATCTAAAATGACACGGACAGAGGGATATTTTTTCTTGAAATTTTCTGGCATCGTAAGGTCAACAAGTTCTCTAGATGGGAAGTGATTTAGCATCTTAAGTTCCTCATGTAAAAGACAAATCCAAGTTGTAAAGTATTTAGAATATGTTCCTACTGAGACTCCAACCCTATTGGCAATATTCTATGTAAACAAACCCAGTCTTAACCTTGCAAGCACTGAAAATAATTTGTCCATGAGGGTCAGTGAACCAGTGCTTGCTCTCTTCCTTTCCTGGTACACTGTCTTGGCAGGGCCAGCCCAGTAAACCATTTTCTCTGCCTTTGGTCTCAAAAAGCTGTATAGGAAATGTCAAAGTCTAAGCTAGGTTTCTTTAACTTTCCATTATCATCACCTCACAGTCAATTCGACATATCACCAACATAATGCATCACTATATAATTCTTGACATATCCTGTAGATTGGCAATATATAAGTTGATTGTTAAAGGGAGATAATTTAAATCAGTCTTACAAATGTTAACAACTAGTATTCACATGTTTTGTGCTGCTTTTTTAAAGTATGAGTATTCCTTTTTCATAGCAAAATTCTAACATGTATCACTAATTTCAAGTTTAACCATTGTGACTTCACAGCAGTGTAATATACAAATTTATACAATATGGGTAGTATTCCCTGGATAGAGAAGTAAACGTGATAATGTTCCATACTAAAATTCAAATATATAATATATATATATATATATATATATATATATATATATAACATACTTAAACAGCCAAAGGAACACAGCAAATGTTGGTAACCCTGTGTAGAAATTGGTTTTCTCGTCATCATCTTTGATGTTATTTACATTCCACCGGGCATTATGCAAGTCTTTCTGGCATTTCTCTAGTTCCTTTCCAAGCTGTTCACATTCTTTATACACTGGATCTGGATCTGTTTGAATGCCTACAAAATAATGAATACATGTACCACTTTACATGTATAACTTCTTTCACAACACCAAACGTCATAATAGATTATACGAAATTTAAGAATACATGATGTGACAGACATTCAAATGTTTTCCAATTTTGCCATAAAAGTACATACAGTATAACAAAGAATTACATGCACATACTCCAATTATATCATCTAGACATGACTATAACACATTCATTTATATATTTTTTCTATAAAGTGGAATTTTAAATTGTTCCCCAGAATAATATTTTCTTATTTTATACATACTAGTATACAGAGAAATGCCCATCAAAAAGTTACCTATACATAAATCACTGACTGAAATAATGGAAAGAAATAGCAATATGATAAACTCACTACAATCATGAAAAGTTTTCACATCTGTATCATCCAGATTCATGATTTCTTCTGCCATGTCTGATGTTTCCTCCGGGTCCACATCATTGTCTCCTGCAGCATTAGGTGGCAAGCTGTAATCATTCACCATCAAAGAGGTGCTTCTGAAGTAAAGCACCCCTTGACCTTTGCAGCTTCAACCATTTCCTACATCATAATAGACATTAAAAATTAATCTTAACATTATTATAGGATTAAACATTCTTTTTGAAGAATTTATCGATGTGTAAACTCTGGACATTTTACTCACAAACTGAATAAAAGTGCGAAGCACTTTTATGTTAAGTTTGTGAGTAAAATGGCCGGAGTTTACACATCGATAAATTCTTCAAAAAGAATGTTTGATTCTTATAATTCCAATTCATCCACTTCATTAACAATTGCAAAAAATTGAATAGTTTCCCCGCACTATGTTATTTGTTTTCAGGCGTGTATGAATACATCGCGTTTTCGGATTTATTGATGTATAAACTCTTGTTCAGCTTAATTTTTGTCCAATCAAAACACTTGTAATAAATAACATTGGAATTATATTAAGAAATACAAATACAAAACAGATATTTAATTTTTTTATTTTTTTTTATCAAATTCAATTATCTTTATCTTTAAAAAATTTATATTTTGCTCTTAGGATACTATGATGACATAATAGGTACAGTCTATGCATTGATTTTTCTAGTGATAGGGTCTATAAGTACTCTGCCTTCCTGTGACCAACATACACGAATTAAAGGCAATCATATTAAAGGATTGTGTTAATACCTAATTTAAACAATTAAAAATCACAGTTAAAATGACACTAGAATGTAATATGATAAGTTTTTGACACTGAGCATAGAATTAATAAATACATTAAAGATATTAACAATACATTTATTATTGTGCATGCATACAAATGTACTAACACAAGCCTGAAATATTCATCTAAGTCTTACCAAGAACAATGTTCTGTGGGATTTCAGGGGAAGAACTCACTCAAACAAACAAAGAATGATATAATGCTGAAGAACAACAAAAAATCACCAAATAAGAGAAATAATAATTGATAAACAAAAACAATATACAATAAACCAAATATTCTGCTAATACAATTAAAAAAAATTTAAAATAATGACAACAATTTAGCCTTTTATTCTTAAAAGTATATGACACTTCAACAAATTAGCATGCATGAATTCCATCAATGAACAATTAAAAATAAAAGGCAGAAATCAACATGGTGGGGGGGGGGGGGGTATCTTATTTTATCTGCTCAAGGTTCCTCCGGACTACCCTCTCAGACCTCGCTTTTCCTGAGGATGTGGCCACTGTCTGTTTGTATGGAAAAATTGTAAGTCTGAAGTTTGTATCTTCGGGATCGTCACTATGCCAGCCACCATCGAAATGCGTCGAACACATATAGGTATCACACCGGTAATTGTCCATCAAAATGAACTTAGTCAATTGTAGTTCCATATATTTAAAGAAACATTTTTTTTCCTTGCGCGATTTTTCTCATTTCCTCTTCTTCTTTTCTCTTAATTTTTGCACCCCTGATTAGGAAATTTTGTGTAATTTGTAGAAATAACCAAGTGTATACAAAGGAACTATTTGCTGTTGGTAGCTGAGGCTACTTCCTGAGGTGTACTCCGGCTGTTTACACACATGTGAAAAACACGTGGATTTGAGGGTAGTCTTGTTTGCGGGTAATTTAATTTCGAAAATGCCGCGTAGGGTGGTGTTTTTCTGGTGTCGGCAGACGAGATAGGTAACATAGAGCGTTTCTGACTGCGTTATTCGGCATCAATTCTGTAAACTGATTTTTAATGAATTTTTTTCCTCTATAGTAATATATAGTGAAAATAATTACCGGTGTGATACCTATATAACTGGCCTTGGTTGCACATAACGCATTATTTTTCTATTGCATCTCAATATGTTTGAAGTACGAGTGTATATATGTAAAATACTGTGAAGTTCATGTTCAAGTATTAATTGCAAGCAATCAAAATGGTAAATTATTTCAACAATTCAATCGTTATTAACAGTTTTAATAATTTTCGTCATGTATAATGGAAAAATTATCAAAGGGGCATCACTCTTACACAACAATTATGTATAAAGTGAAAGTAGGTATTTCTCAGAATCACTGCGTATGTACAGATCCTGGCATCGAAAAAAGATAAGAATATTTGTGTTTGTCCTAGTATCGTAAAATGAAAAGAAGAGGAAAGGACCATGAATTGGACTAAACGATCGAAGAGAAATTGTAAGTTAATATATTCGTATACTCCGGAAAAGGTACCGAAATTAAATTTATAGTTTCCACCTGCTATTGCATGCATGCATGTATATAATTATGTGCATCTGTGACATGCAATCATTTTCATCTGTAGATTCCCGCTTGTGTATTGTTATATACTAATTAACATTTTTTAATATAATATAAAATAATTTTCTTCAGATGCCATATACAGAGGGATTGGTTATCAAATTATGCAGTTTCTGTCCCGAGCCTCTAAATTTGACCTGTACGGTATGCGAAATAGGACTATGTTTTACGTGTTTGGCAGATCATTTAGAGACCGAAAATGAGTTTGGACATTACGTCTGTCTCTACAGAGACAAATTATCAAGTAAAAGCATAAGGAAGTTGTGTAGGAAACACGCGTGGAACATCTGTGAATGGCTGTGCACTTCAAGTTTACTACCTGTCTGCCATGAATGTTTAGATATTGATCCAGCGGTAAACATACACAGCCTAGTTAGGCGAAACGTTAGGAGAATAAGAAATGAGCTAAGAACATTGACCTCTGTTGTTAAACCACGATACGACACAATAAAAAAGGAGGTTTATTTAAGTATGGAAGCGCAGAGACCAGGGGTAAGACAAATAGTTCGTCATATCATCAACCTCGTTACATCGCCTCATTCGTATGCCTTTAACTGCGATTGGAGGGAATACATTAATCGAAGGTTGGAGCGGATGAGGGTATCGGTGGTTAGATTTGATGGTAGTGTATTTGAAGAGCTTCTATTACATGCTCTAAAGATAGAGAGAAGAATGAAAATTCTCACAGACTATGCCAGAGAACTATCGGATAAGCTTCTGGACTATAACTTCCTACAGAATCCATGCGTTTACACTATTGGTAATCCGTTTATAGTATTAAATGCTACACAATTTTTTCACGAAGTACGTAAAACAATCGCATCAGCTACGCCAACAAATCCAAAGGACATTGAAAAGAAAACCGAGAGCAAGGACGTCCACACACCAGTCTCAAAGTCCTTCCTTCAGCGTCCAAAACTCTTAACTACAACCAAAGTAGCAAAAAGTGACCAAGAATTGTCTATTGAAAGTATGTACAATGGCTGTTCTCGCTTTGTGATAGCGGCGGATGGTCCTATCTATATATTGACGGTTCTAGTTTTCGAACATAACGGGACGTCCATGATGCATGGTATAGTGGTACAAAATCTCCATGGTCAAATTATATTTCACAAAGCCACGGAAGTGATATCTGAAAAGAGTCCATTGCACTGTGCTGTAAGTTCAACACTGAATCAAAGGCACCTCGTGGCTGTTGGGAGTGTGTTGATGGAAGTAAATCTGGAACAGGGATTTGTTAGGATACTCCAACGGAGCAAGAAATGGAGATATGTGGATTTAAGTTTCACATACACAGGCTCCCTGCTTGCTCTCCAAGAAAAGAATAAAGGAGGTCGTCTTCATGAACGTCAATACAGAATTACAAGGTGCGATTTGGAAGGAAGAATTTTGCATTTGATCAACTATGACACAAGTTCAGTTTATTCCCCGTACAGAATTCGGGAGAGAATTGATGGAGGTATTTGTCTGATGGACAGAGCTACGGGAAATCTGTTTGTTCTAAATATTACTGGCGAAATAAAATACCGAAATGAAGCCTCACCCTGGCGACAATTCTTACTGCACCTGTTGTGTGACAGGTATGGGAACACTCTTATCTACGACAATGCTAAATCATCTATTCATCTTCTTGATGACGATATGAAAATGATACATGGGATAAAATTAAGAAAAACTGTCATCGAAAGTACCTGTATAGATAATGAAAACAGACTGGTTTGCTTGTGTACCCATAGTGATGAGGAATTTAAAATCCAAATTTACAGTTATATGGAATTTGAAGACTGGGTCTGAAATGTGAAACTGTCTTCCTGTGATAGGGAAATGGTTTTCTTTGGAATTGTTGCATCACTATTTCCCACAATGCAATACAAAATAATGAATGTATAGAGTATTTCAGTTGTACATGGGATCCATTGTGCTATCAGTTTAAATGACTTAGCGTGCATGAGAGGATTGAGCATTGCTGAGAGAGAAAAAAAACTGGAAGCTGCTGAATTAAAGTTCAATACAGATGTTTTTATTTTGTTGAATGACCGGTTTATTACTGTCAACATTACATGTTTTATTATCTCTCCGTGGTTTATTGAATGTAAATATGACTTTACTGGGATTTTATGGCTACTCTAAGATATTGTTTTACTTCATTTAGCCGTTGTATATCCCGATATTTAATTCTTACAGGCAGTGAAAGGTTCTGCCCATTATATCGTATATAAACTGACAAATTACAGACCCGGCAGAGGAGTTTTAAGATACTATTTTAAGAGATGCTTACAGCTGACATTAGATAATAAATCCCTTACGATTTATTTTCGCACATGCCCGTATCGCTTAACCCTGTGCACCATATTCCCTTTAGGAGGAATGCTACGCCAGAGAAATTAAATGGATGAAAAGTGGGGGATATGTTTAATAATATTTTGAAATTGAAAACTTTAAAATTTACTTTATATATATGTAGAGGCAAATTTTGACTCCCATAGAATAATGACCGGGGGTCATTTTTCGACGCCGAAAAATGACCCCCTAGCCGGAAAAAAATTGGATAATTTTGTAGAAAGAAGACCCAGGGGTCATTATTTTGCGTGCCATACCTGAAAAATAATGACCCCCGTACAAAAATGACCCCCTCCCTTTCTTAGCAGATTGATTTATTTTAAAGGAGTTGATACGGGTTTTCAGGTCATTATTTACCCAGGGTTATCGTTCTTCCTGCTCCTCTTATTAAATTTATTCCATGTGTAAATTTTTTTTCACGGTTAATAAAATAAAAGTATAAGAACTAGTTCATTAAATTTGAGGAAAACCCACTTTAGGTTCCATAACCAATTACAAATAGAAAAAACCCGCATATTTCAGGGACGGATCCAGGGAATTTTCAAAAAGGAGTTCTACCATAAATTTTAGTTTTCAAAAGGGGAGTTCCATTCTCAAAATGTGTTATCTTTACCTCATTAAGCAATATTTTGTAACGATAGGCAGAGGTACAACCTATAAAACCTCCACACCTCCCTCTGAATCTACCAATGTATTTATGCTATCTATTTACATGTATAGATTTTGTGTAATCAAACACACACATAAAAAAGAGCTGCGTCTAAATTCAATACTTCTTGTGTCACAGAGAGGCGTGAAATCTTCTTAAAACTGACGAATTGACATACATTTTTTGCAACTGAAGTCAATAGCTTATTTCATTTACGCATCATTATCGTTTTTCAAGAATTTTGAAAAATGAGTAAGTGTTGATAAAGGTATTAGTGAGTATGCGAACGGTAACTTTGGGTAGACTATAGCATTTCACTGGATAATTTATACCTATCAGGGGTGTAGAAAAAGGGGACGAGGGCACGTGCCCCCTCACTTTTGGAAGATGGAGGGGGGGGGGGCACAAGTAGGTTTGTGCCCCTCACTATTTTAACACAAAATTAACATAGATTGATCAGATGAGAATATACCAGGGTTAAAAAAAAATATTCAATTCTAATATGCAGGTTCTCAGCACTCAAAGCATTATTTCTTACATGTACATAACCTATTCTCTCCGTACTACACTTTTTTGACCGAGTTACGTTTTAAACCGTCATAAAATTGTTAGTTACAAGAAAAATGTTCTCACAGTGAAAATTGTTACATGTATATCTGATTTATATTAGAAGGGGACACCCCCCACCCCCCCACTACAATGTTCAAAAGTGCAGTATGTCGTACACAGTACAGGGGAGTAGGGGAAGATACAGCCGGGCCACATGCCACCACACTTTTCAAAGGGGGAAGAAGTATGGTTGTGCCCCCCCCCCCCTTGCCCCTGCTCATAGACACATACAAGGTGGAACGTGATAGAGGCCTTTGAGGAAGTTACAAAACTATATATATACTTAAATTATAAAACAAATATGTAGACGGATTTCTTCATGAAATTACGTTCAAAATGTGATTTAAAAATGTTCCCTTCAATATTTATCATAACCGATCCATACGATGGTCCACGAAGCAAATATGTCAAATCAATAAATGTTTTATCGTTGAGCATGACATTATGAAGTGCGATTGCTCTGCAGACAAATTCCCTGTCATGCGTGTTACGTGCCCATCAGCCGCAATTGCACGTCATTCTTCATTTCTTATATGATAAACATTTTACTTTTCGATTCATATCATACTACTATATCACAGCATATGATTCAATATCATATTATGATTAAATGGAATATTTAATAGCATCATATGTTTACAATGTGATACGATACGATATTGTACGATACAAAATCATATGATAACCTACTATTCTGTATATTATATATTTATTACAAATAACATTACCTAATTTCATGCCATAATGGTATCATAAGATGTGCCATATATCCACAATCACATCAGCCAAGCAAGTGTGAATGAGATAGGATCAGTAGATCTTCCATATGTATAAACCGCTAAGAATAGTCTCGGAGAAAATCCAAAACAGGCTACATGTAGCTCTATGCTATACATGTATATTCATAACAACATTAACAATGCAAGTCTGATGAGAAATGTTCTTGACGAGTATTTGTCTGCATTCTTAAGCAAAGTCTTGACGAGTATTTGTCTGCATTCTTAAGCAAAGTCTGACATTTGATATCATACTCCATATTTTTTGTAAAATATTTATAAGCTACATTGACTATATGCAATTCTGAATGGGTTAGCATAACACTCTAACCTTAATAACACATGGGGACACGGATTTCACAACTATGGTAGTAGCTACTCTGTGAATATCAAATCAATTACGCACTCTGTTTGCATGTTATGGTCCTTAGTGTAGAATAAACTAATGCATGTTTACAAATGTAACTATAGAGCCCCCTTCCACGCCTGAACCCATATTCCCTTTATGGCAAGACGATTGCATGTATCTCGATATAACTATGCATGTATTTACACGTAATAACTCGTTATGACTAGACACATATTTGGTACGAGTCACTATTTTGTTAAAACAAGTAAATTCTTATTTTTGAAACAAAATTACAATTCCTAATATGTTTTAATCTGGTTACGTTTCATATGAATGATAGATTTACTAATAATATGACAACGTTGGGCTGCCTCCCTTAGGCATTACCAGAGAAATAATCCTTAATTAAATTTACAAGGGGGTCATTATTCTACGGGGGTCATTTTTCTAAACGTGAAATGGACTGATATTTTGAAACAGACATTTTTTCTACGGGCAAAAGGGGTAATTATTCTACGTCGAATAATGACCGGGGTGTACTTTTCGACGTCGAAAAATGACACCCGTTCATTATTCTATGGGAGTCAAAATTTGCCTCTACACCGGATTCGAACCCACACTCTACAGTTTAGCAGTTGACGTGCTAACTTACTGAGCTACACAGCTGGGCAGTAGTATTGGAAATGAATTGACAAATATTTCTGACATTTATATTTTCATCCATGATTTAAAGTATTACGATGTAGAGTACCTCCTTAAGATTATTTTTAGGAGGCGGTGTACACTTCGTTGCGTTCGTTGATTCGCTGGTCTAGCACACGAAGCCTCGTATCGTCTCCGACGAATACATACATCACCACGTCGATGTTGTGATGAGGCTGTGAAAGCTGTCAGTTAGAAGGGATTATGAAAATAATTTAGAGCAGATAAGGTGTTATTGGAATGCATGCCAACGTTCTAATGTGCACCGGGCTGGGACATTGAATACAAAACAGATATTTGAAAATAATCCTGCCATATTCGATACACATATAAACCGCATACCGTATACAAAATTACATTTATCGAGCCCGCGTACATTTAAAACATGTATAAAGCATGTATATATGCACCTCAATAAAAATGCTTATCATATGCAGACAAATTAGCGTATACATGTAAGTGTAATTTTTAGTGAGTCACAAATTTAGAATGTTTTTCATATACATTTTAAAAAGTGGTATTTTATTTTAGCGAGAAATAATTCTAGCGATTTTATGACTTATTGAAAATATTTATTTGTATCATGCTAATGCTATATATTCTATAATCTATTTACACAATGACTATAAACATTGCAGTGCAGTCAGAACTACAGTCGGAGGAATATATTTCCCACACGGCCACTGATTACTATAATAATTATTACAGACATACATCATAAATTACAGTCTCCAAAAAGTCCATTTTTGACTACGTCTGGTTCCTGTAAGAAATAGTCATAAAGTTTCACAAGTCATGTGATACCTTCTTTGACGTTGTCCCTTTTCTCTTATCCATGTCCATAAGTTTGTTTAACTCTTAAATAAGTCTATCTAGTCCCCGTTTTCGTACAGCAAACTTCTGTCTTTTGATAAAATGATCCCTTGGTTATACATGTACAACAAACTTCTGTCTTTTGATAAAATGACCCCTTGGTTCTACAACAAACTTCTGTCTTTTTGGTAAAATGACCTCTTGGTTCTACAACAAACTTCTGTCTTTTGATAAAATGACCCCTTGGTTCTACAACAAACTTCTGTCTTTTGATAAAATGATCCCTTGGTTATACAACAAACTTCTGTCTTTTGATAAAATGATCCCTTGGTTCTACAACAAACTTCTGTCTTTTTGGTAAAATGACCTCTTGGTTCTACAACAAACTTCTGTCTTTTGATAAAATGACCCCTTGGTTCTACAACAAACTTCTGTCTTTTGATAAAATGACCCCTTGGTTCTACAATAAACTTAAGTCTTTTTTGGTAAAATGACCCCTTGGTTCTACAACAAACTTCTATCATTTGATAAAATGACTCTTAAACTTCTGTCTTTTTGGTAAAATGACCCCTTGGTTTTACAACAAACTTCTGTCTTTTTGGTAAAATGACCCCTTGGTTCTACAACAAACTTCTGTCTTTTTTGGTAAAATGACCCCTTGGTTCTACAACAAACTTCTGTCGTTTTGGTAAAATGACCGCTTGGTTTTACAACAAACTTCTGTCTTTTTGGTAAAATGACCCCTTGGTTCTACAACAAACTTCTGTGTTTTGATAAAACGACCTCTTGGTTCTACAACAAACTTCTGTGTTTTGATAAAAACGACCTCTTGGTTCCCCAATAAACGTCTGTCTTTTGGTGAAATGACTTCCTTGGCTGATCCCCTCACTGTAAATGTATTCACAACAGCTTCTGAATTCCTCAACATGATAGTCATTTGTGCACTTTCGCATCAATTGCCTGACAATTAATATTTTCCTGCCTCTTTTCTTTAGGGGTCGTCTAAATCATCACGAAATGATTCAATATCTTCAATCAAATCTGTTACGTTTTCTGGCCTGACAGTTTCTAAACAGCATTTTTCTGTAATTTCGCACTGAACTCTCTCTCTCTCTCTCTCTCTCTCTTAATTTTCTAAATCGATCGAAGATTCGGTGACAGCCTTTGAATTTCCAAATTCTGCGGTGAATTTCCCGACTTCGTGTCTTTGTGAAAGGGCGTAATTAGTATGGCCCCACGTCTGCCTCGCGTCTTTTTGCATGCCAAGAAACCCGGTCCGGTCTTGAATTCGTTGGCTTCAATAGGACCATATTACATGCTGATTAATAGTAGCCGTCGCTTATCTCTTAATTGCGGTCACTGATTTATAACGGTTTTTCTACACCGGAGGTTTTGCTAGGAATTTCTTGGCATGGTAAACGAGTACGGTTTAGACGAGTTTAAAACGGAAAATTTGAAAAGGTGGGGGGGGGGGGGGTAGTAAAAAAAGGGGGGGGATAGTAAAAAAAAAAAAGGAACTACTGTATGAATACACATTCTGCATACAGAAAGGTATATTTAAATATTCTACAAAATAAGCCGATATTGGAATCGATCGTCTAATGTGTAAAGGTATCACACCGGCAATTGTAGTTCCATATATTTAAAAGAATGACCTCCCCCCCCCCTCCCCCCTGCGCAATTCTTCTCATTTCCTCCTCTTCTTTTCTCTTAATTTTTGTACCCCTGATTAGGAAATTTTGTGTAATTTTTCAGAAATAATCAGCTGTATAAAAAGGAACTATTTGCTGTTGGTAGCTAAGGCTACTTCCTGGGGTGCACTCAGGCTGTTTACATGTGAAAAACATGTGAATTTGAGGATAGTCTTGTTTGCGGGTAAATACTTTTGAAAATTCTGCGTAGGATGTTGTTTTTGCAGTGTCAGCAGACGAGACGGGTAACAATGAGCATTTCCGACAGCGTTATTCGGCATCAGCGCGTTATTTGGCATCAATTTTAACAAGTGATAAATTACAACTTTCTCTAACGATTCATTCCAAACATGTTATATCCTTCCTTAGAGATCAAGCGCAAATGGGGGGGGGGGGGGGGGGTCACAATTTGTAATTTTTGCCATTACGCATTGTTACGCCAAGACTGTGGAAAGATTTGATGTGCAGAAATAATTCTCAAAAATGACCAATTAAGCCGGTATGCAGTTATTTAAGTTTTTTAGTTGAATACACAAAAATCATGACCATGCCAAGAAATCCGGTCCGGTCTTGAATTCTTTGGCTTCAATAGGGCCATATTACATGCTGATTAATAGTAGCCGTCGCTTATCTCTTAATTGCGGTCACTGATTTATAACGGTTTTTCTACACCGGAGGTTTTGCTAGGAATTTCTTGGGATGAAGAGGTGTAAGCAGTATAAATCACACGTCTGGCTCGTGTCTTCGCTGTTTTTTGTAACACCGTCAAGAATTTCATTAACAAGTTCCTTCATTTTATCAAACTCGCTAGTTTTTGTCAAATAGAATTTCTTGTTCAAAAATGTCAAAATTGACACTTTTCAATTGTAAGCAGAAATAAACGTTAAAACGTACCTTACGAGAGATTTAATTCAAATAACAAAGCCAAAGATAGAATAATTTAAAAGGAATATAACTTTAGATACTTTTCTTGGAATTGCATTGTACGGAGTTATCTTTCCTAACGAATGGCTTTGAATTTCGGTGCCAAGAAAGAAAGAAAGCGCTTACCTCGGATTGTTTACTTACGATGCGGAGTGAATGTTAGCGATACTTATAAGTTATAGATTTTGAATGGGAAAATATGACGACCGAGTTTTTTAGCGCGTAGACGACCGAGCTTGCAACAAAAAATAAGGTCGTCATATTTTCCCATACAAATTATATAACCTTTTTATTGTGTACTTTAAATTTCATTTAGAAACTGACATTTTCTTTATTGGTTTAACTGAGTAAAAGTTGAAAAGCACGAAAAAATTGAAATTTAACGGCGTAGTAATTTGATTGTGACGTAGTGCTTGCCACTCAGCGTTCTCCAAAGTAAGTACGCCAACATGAATTTAGTTTTGTTTCCTCCTTCAAAGTAAAATTAAAATGTTTCTTTAAGAACTGTAAGATTCATAATACATTTGCAACAACACAATCACGTTTATTTTTTCATTACTATTTTTGATGATTTAATTTGGATTCTAACCTTAAAAGCGTTACCACAGTGTAAGTGGCAATCTTTTTCACCCAGACCAAAATTCTCAAAACAATAATGAAGCATGGAAATTACGCCAATAGCGCCCTTGACGTTTGTACCGTTCCCCCTGTGTCGAATCCTCATTTACCTGGAAGTTGATTCTTTACACCCACGTGACTTATGAGGAGCCTCGTCCAAAACTCGATCACACGAAGTGACATGCTATTCACGGAACAGTAGTAGATAACTTGAGAGAACTGGTTGTTGGTGAAGGGATTGAGAATGCCAGATAGGGTTTTAGATACAGTACACCACAGTGTATAATATGTACAAAACACTTTGAAAAGACACTTATGAGTAGGACAAACCCTTAATTTTATATCCTTGCGTCACTAGCTGTAGGGTCAACCCACCCACCACACAAGGGTGTCCGAGTAGCACAGAGGTAGCGCTTTCCCTTCTCACCACTGCGACTCGAGTTCGATCCCCGGGATTGTCAGCAGGTGGTCGCCCGCTCGGACACATGGGTTTCCCCCGGGTACTCCTGTTTCCATATACATGATCTCCTAGCACAAACATGGAAAAAAAATGGCGGAGTGGACATATCACTGGACAATAGCTCTGGTCATAACATCCATAATATGCAGATTTACACCGCCTGCCGACCAGCATGCTACTACACATGATCCTCAATCATCTTTAGACGACATATGTAAGTGAAGACTAAACTTTGAAGAGTACTTAGATGACTATTTATTGCAAAAACTTTACCCGCCAAAAATCTCTTTGTTTGATGCAAACAAAAACAAAGACAATGGATCCAACTCAGTGGGAAAATACCTTCTAATCTTACGAATTCTTATATCGGGTGACATCTCAACCAACCCTGGGCCGATTAAATTTCCCTGTGTGGCCTGCAGTAGACAAACACGAAATCAAAGTACTTAAAGTACTCGTGGGAGTTGAACATTGTGGAAATTCAGTTAGAAAAGATAGTACTGGAAGGGTAGGGGGATAAATGACTGAATATTATCATGATTTTAGATACAAATCAACTGTTGTTGTTTTTCAAAGCGTTACAACAGCAAACATGGATAATGGAAGGCCCATGGACCACAACGTTCCTCGAGTAACTGAAGTCGTGTTGTTGTTTTCTAGAATTTCACCCCTGTGAAAAATGTGACCACATTTATGAAGAAGTTTTTCCCCTGTATATATACATTCAAGTTTAATCCTAGTTATAGCTAATTCTAAGGATTCATTACTTGAAAAGGTAGTTCAATATGCTAAACTGTCACCTGAGTATACTACAGTCCTGTAGAGGATCAATGGAATGGTAAATAATTGTATAATAACTTAAAATAAATGAAATGCAAAAAAATTAGAAATTGTCGGGCATCGGAAATGCACAAGCCGAGTTGCGCAAGGAATGGGCATAGAGGGAACCGGCAGAAAAGTTTTCAAGAATTATCAAGCAGGGAGCAAAATTTTGCGTACATAAATTTCAGCCGACTTAAATCCGTTGTGACCTTGACGTTTAACCCTTGACCAAAATCAATAGGCTTCTTTGTCTCATCAAGGGCGATAATTCAACTAAGTTTAATTGAGATCCTATAATTTGTTAAAAAATTATAGTGCAGAAAACAAAATTTTCTCCAAATTTCAGTCTATTTATATCCACTGTGACTTTGACCTTGTGACCCCGGAATCGATAGTCTTCTTGTCTTACTTAATCGATCTAAGTTTGATTGAGATCCTATAATTCGTTCAGGAGCTATGGTGCGGAAAACAAAATTTTCTCCAAATTTCAGTCTATTTATAGCCAGTGACCTTGACCTTTGACCTAGTGACCCCAGAATCGATAGGCTTCCTCATCTTACTGAAGGTGACAGTCCATCTAAGTTTGAATGAGATCCTATAATTTGCTCAAGAGCTATGGTGCGGAAATGAAATGTTGATGCGTGTCCGCCTGCCCGCCCAAAGGCACTTCATCAGATCATAAGCCGAGTTCGACTTCATCGCAACTCCGCTAAAAATGAAACACTAGTCAAATAATGTTATTTATTGCCAAGGTATTTGGGATATTATACTGTGGCTCAAACAGGGGGTGAATGAACCTGACAGTATGGAAAGCATATAGTGGAATCAGACTTGTGATGCTGGAAATCTATGGTGATTAATAAACTATACATGTACAAGATCCATAACTATTTTTTCTCTCAGTTTGTGAGGGGGAATCCTCATGTCTCTTTCATCTGTAGACAAATAAACAATGTGTTTTGACCAGAGCAATTTCCAATCCTTTTTGCAGCATAAATTCAACATTGTGGCAACTGGGTTAAACTTTGATAGTGAAGTAATACATGGCAGCACCTTATCCCATGCTCTTAAAATTTCTGTTTGACACACACTCATGACATCCACTCAAACATTACAGAGTGCAGCAAAATCCCATTGTAATAGGGGATTCAAAATGGATAACTGGTACAAAATATGGTACATACTATTCAAAAAGGATAATGAATTTGACATATTGATGTCTTGGAAAAGGAAATTCTGACATCGGGGCTCTAAGCGTTTTCAAACATTGTCATTTGATAAAAGTGTTCTACATTTTTAAAAATAGAGATTAATATGTCTTTACATACATAGGTGAGAAAGTTTCCATTATTCCTAGCCGAGACATACCATGTATGCGCAAAAAATTCATAAACAAATATCACACTACTCACGTAGAAAATGTGGACCTTACCGTCATCAAGCGCAGCGAAACACGGCATTTCGAGATTGTAGTCGACGAAAGCTCGGTAACAGTAATGAATAAGGTACACTCATTTTGTATCTATTTTGTGACTTTCTTTATTAAAAGGAACAGTTCTCTAATGTGTAACGTGCAATTACTACGTAATTCAATAACTTGAAGCATGAAGCAGTTTCACTTTGCCACCGGATATAAGAAATTTTATTTCGTATTCCGATCCCAATCGAAAGTTGTTGACTGGGAATGACGTGTTTTAATTCAATCTACATGTAACATCAAGCATTTTTTATATCACATTAAAAAAAAAAACAAATATATACACATACCCAATGTTGTAGAGTTATTTCTTGTAAATTTTCTGAGGTTTCGCACCATATTCGATATTTCGCGCCACGGTGTCAATAGGGCTTGTGTGCAGTTGTCGTTTGTTTCCCTATCAATGTTTATAGGTGACGCTGCGCTACAAACGACAATTTTCAACCTTATCTTTTATTTTTCTATGTATATCAGTATCAATTTGATCGAAATCTTGTATTCAAATTGATTTGAATACAATATCATTGCATTTATTTACATGTCAATTATCAAAATTAGATTAATTCAGAAAAGTTACATGGATTATTTAATGGCGGATGTTTATAAAAGTTTATGTTGATTTACCTAGGAGTAAATCAGCTGACACAGAACCCCCGCTGACGACCACTATACAAATCAATACAAATTACTGCGCAGAAAAGTGCGTGATGACCCAGGGAGATTGAACATAGTTCAACTCCCAAAAATCAGAAACTTTTGATATGCACACATTGCAATATAAGATGTCACCTTAAATGCTGCACGGACAACTCTCCACCCGTTGCAGCACAATGGGTCTGCAATGCATGTTTATCTATTGACAACCCCGCATCCAGCATGGAAACAGATGCTGACATGATGCCTGAAACGATCGGGATCGACATCTCAGGAGATGACAATTACACTTCCGGCGTAAACAACGTAGAAAACGACCATGACATCTGGGAGAACTTAGTAAACGTTAGAAAAGCGAATCCAGCTAAGCTTATCGGTGGTTATTTAAACATAAACAGTCTCACAGGAAAGTATGATCAGATCCAGGACATATTACAGCGAAATCTCGTTGACATGCTTTTTCTGGCAGAGACTAAAATCGACGCCTCCTACCCCGATGCAGTTTGTAATTGACAATTATACTATGTGGCGAGCTGATCGGAATAAGCATGGTGGAGGAGTACTAGCCTTCCTCAGGTCCGATCTGGCTGGAGATCGTAAGCCTACCTTTGAATTTAAAGACATAGAATCCGTGGGAATAGAGGTAACATCAAACGGTCACAAATGGTTATTTGTTGGAACATATAAACCACCGAATATGAATGAAAATGTTTTTAGTGACGATTTTAGCAAGACTTTAGATAGAATTATAAGTAGATATGACAACTACATCGTTATTGGCGATTTAAATATCAACATGCTTGACAATTTAAACAAAAAAGCATAATATTGTCTGATATATGTGACACTCATGGTGCTAAGAACTTGGTGAAAAATACAACATACTTTACCAAAACCGGTAAACCATCCCTACTAGATATCATTATCACCAACGAAAATTCAAACACAGGCAAAGTATGTAATTTTGGTTCAGGAATTAGTGACTGCCACAATTTTATATCTGTTCAGGTTGACATAACCATATTAGAGAGACAAGCAAAACACAGATTATGTAGAAGTTTTAAACATTTTGATGCTGAAAAATTTGCAGAGGAATTAGAAACCAAATTATGCTTATTGTGTGATGGCAAAGATGTAAACAAGTGTTACAATGATTTTAGCAACTGCTTTCTAGATGTAGCTAACAAACATGCCCCACTGAAATCAAGAAAAATCCAAACAAAACAAGTCCCATACATGAATAAAGAACTTAGGAAGGCAATATACAAGAAGAAAAAAATGTTGTTTAACAAGTACCATTCCATAAACTCCTCTGAAAATTGGGAAAAGTACAGAAAACAAAGAAACTATGTAACCATCCTAAAAAACAAGTCTATAAATCAATACTTCATTGAAAGATGTGTTGGAGGCCCAAAATCAAAAGACTTTTGGCCAACTGTAAAATCATTTTTAACAAACAAAGGATGCACCACACAGAAAGACTTAATTCTCTCGGAAAATAACACGCTTGTAAACAGCCAGAAAGAAGTATGTGAAATTTTTAATGACTTTTTCATAAATGTTGCTAAAAATATTGGGGATGCAGAACAAGTAGATGAAAATCACCCAGGTATACAGGCAATAAAAGCAAATAAAACAGAATTACCACAACAACATCCATTTTCCTTTAAAGCTGTCACTGAAGACTTTGTAACAAAAAGTATAAAGAAAATAAATATAAAAAAAAAGCCACTGGTATTGATGGGATTTCTCCAAAACTCTTACACATCGCTTTACCAGTTATCAGCAAACCTCTAAGTCAACTAATTAAAATGTCCCTATCAACATCAACTTTCCCTAACCAGCATAAGATAGCACAAGTGACACCATTACACAAGAAGAATAGTTCATTAGAGAAAGGCAACTATAGACCTGTTAGTGTTCTTCCTGCAATCTCAAAAGTTTTTGAAAGAGCAATTGAAAATCAGTTAATGTTTTGTAAAAATGTTTTCAATCCTTTTTTGGCAGCTTTTCGGTCAAGCTTTGGATATCAGTCAACTTTATTAAGAGTAATTGAAGATTGGAAACAGGCATTGAATAAAAACCGAGTACACAACAGCAATTTTAATGGACCTTTCTAAAGCCTTTGACTGCCTTCCTCATGAACTACTTCTTCTTAAACTAAAAGCATATGGTCTCTCAAAAGCAGTACAAGAGATGTTAAGTAGCTATCTCTCATGTAGAAAACAGTGTGTTAAAGTAGGGGAGCACACCAGCATCATGTCAAATATGATTTTGTATTAATTTTGTATGCTTTATATTTATTATGAAATTGATCACTCTTCGTTATCTTTCACTTTTTCGTTCCATGGTCATTATAAAAATGATCCTATTTGCATACTGGATTGAACCGACTGTTGACCACGGATTACCTCGTTTACCTGATCAGGATATAGGGCTAACAGCGGGTGAGTCCGGTCAACAGGGGGATGCTTACTCCTCCTAGACACCCGATACCACCTCCGGTATTTCTCGGGTTCTGTGCGCGTCCTCCTCTTAATTTTGTATTCTTTATAAGATGTATGATATTGATCACCGTTCGTTATATTTACTTGTTCATACTGTATGATTATTAATGTACCCGAAAACAGAGGAACTTAATAAAAGTATACCTTTATTGTCTCGACATAAAACAAAAAAACCATGTTCAAACATCAAAACGTATACCTGTAATACGCTTTATTACAACAATATCATATGTAAAAATAATGGACGATAAACAATAACAATATCTCTGAATGTGAAATAAAATAAATATATAAATGGGGAAGAGAAGCATCACAGAGTGCTTTATAGAGAGATGATACTAAATAAAGATTGTGTATAAAACGTTAAGGCTTTTATCATTATTTCTGCGTATTAGAATCAAAGTACCAGTAAACAAATCGAACAATAACAAAAAACTGCAATAACACAATAACGAACTCCAGACATCTTAAAAAGATAACCTGCCCATGATTGTCTAGACATTAATTATGTATAAAGCATATCAAATGTAGAAATTAAGTGCCATTTGTCCCCATCTGGATTTTAATGTTAACCTTATTCAAGTATAAGGGTAAAACAGAGATCAATGATAGATTGGAATTGAAATGTACACGACGAATTCTTAAGATTATAACAGATCATTCACTACATGTAAACAATGTATCCATAGACATAGATTTCTTTTTGTGATTCCTGAGCATGCGTATTCGTCGCCTCGTTTTGGGAGATTGTTCTCTCACTGGGACAGGCTGTGGCGCTACAGCCTCCAGACACGGATCCTTCCTAACAAGGTGACATTTTGATTTGGCGTCATTTAACTTTGATATCCACATATCCTGTGTGAGAAAACGAAAATAAACAAATAAATGTTTCTGACATACCCCTCGTCACCGCTTGTAAACATGGATCAAATCCCGAATACCTTAAACAGATTCAATAAAAGTTACATTTCATATTAAGGTCATACGCGACGTTTTTCAACAAATTATAATTTATCGTGACATCCACTTGCATCCCATCTTGTTTCTACCGGCAAAAAAAGAAATTAATTCCGTTTTAGAGGTAGATATTTTGATAGTTACTGGTTGTGACAAGCATGAATGTGATGACATTCTTCCGTATTACTGAATGTTGTATATATATATATATATATATATATATATATATATATATATATATATATATTACATTTTCAACTGTGAAGAACTATTCAGTCTTACGCTGGATAAAGTCAAAAACAAAGAATGAGTTAGCTGATCAGGTAGCAGGGGACAGTTTCGCACTATAGGCCCGGTCAACGTTTTCAAAAAATGGAATTACCCCGTATTTGAAGTGATATTACATGTGTAAAAATGTATACAATAATTTTAGGATGCATGTCAAATGTAGCTGAGTGCTTAGTAAAAATGTTGATATACAACATGTAGGTGTCACCATGATTCCTAGCATATACTTTCTATTTTGTATTGCTTGTAGGAGTTATGAGATTGATCGCTGTTCGTTATCTTCACCTTGCATATAGATGGGTGTAAATACGAAACTAAGACACGTGGTCAGTTGCTGAAGAAATTCCGGTGAAAACATGCAGGGTCTAGCAAAAGGTCTGTAGCTGTGAGGGAAGGTGGATGGCCCTATATGAGAGGTAGATTTTTGAGAAGGGCAGATAGGATTCTTGATTGTGCACAGTGTCTAAATCCCCATGTTTGGTACTGTGATGGTGTGGGGGTGGTGCGGATTAGCCCAAATGAGGGAAAATCAAAGCAAAAAAGGGGAACCTGCTCAGACCATGTTTTGTGCACCAGCACCAGTATTTATAGATTACATGTAATTTAGGGTCATAATTTATTAACTACACTAATATGAAATACAAGTATTGACATAAAAGGGAAATATGATATTTCATTAGTCTGTCATAATCTGACTTTGGTGTATACCCCCTATCCACATGTTTCAAAACCAAAGAAACTGTCCCCTGCCACCTCAGTATACATAGGTGTTATGTTAACTCGTTCTAATGACGGGAAGTATACTGATTAGTAACTCTTAGTCCTCGCTAGTACTGCATCAAAATGTCAGTTACCTTAATGAATTCTGATTGACACTGTAGGGTGTATAACCCTATGACCTGCTGGAATGCACTCACTTGAACCAAAACTAACGCATTTTTAATACCACTACCTATAAAGAAAATAATAAGATTAAATTTCGAACACTCTTTCATTGATTACAAATGTTGTTTTAAATTATGAGATTTCTAACATTTCTCTACATGTATATTTAATTGCTGTTATAAAATTTAGAAATTCATTTCAAAATTCAGGATTATCTCCCTCATGCATAGCTCTTATCCTTAGACGAATTTGACTCAATTTTTTTTTGCACGCTGTTTTTCCTTATAATAGCTCTAAAACTTCATTGTTATTTCGGATTTCAAACATTTCGGTTGAGCATCGCTGAAGAGACATTATTTATCGAAATACGTATCTGGTGCATCAAAATTGGTACCGTATAAGTTTTACATGCTGAATACCTGAAATGTCATAGGTGTCGACATCGTGAAATTTAAGACAGCTGAGGTCAATCGGTTGCCTATAAACCACGTAGAAAGACCGACCATCCGTCTGACTCGGATCGGACAGCTTCTGAAATAAACAGTGAAAGTTTTTCTCGCTGATTTTTAACCCATTTACATGCTATGTTACACGCAAGTAAAACAATCTACAAGTATCCATGCTATCTTACAAACTTTCAATTCTATTTCACTTGGATTGTACATTGGATTGTACATTGGATTGTACAATTGGATTGCACATTGGATTGTACACTTGGATTGTACATTGGATTGTACATTGGATTGTACATTGGGTTGTACATTGGATTGTACATTGGATTGTACACTTGGATTGTACATTGGATTGTACATTGGATTGTACATTGGATTGTATACTTGGATTGTACACTTGGATTGTACATTGGATTGTACACTTGGGTTGTACATTGGATTGTACATTGGATTGTACATTGGATTGTACATTGGATTGTACATTGGATTGTATACTTGGATTGTACACTTGGATTGTACATTGGATTGTACATTGGATTGTACATTGGGTTGTACATTGGATTGTACACTTGGATTGTACATTGGATTGTACACTTGGATTGTACATTGGATTGTACATTGGATTGTACACTTGGATTGTACATTGGATTGTACACTTGGATTGTACATTGGATTGTACACTTGGATTGTACATTGGATTGTACACTTGGATTGTACATTGGATTGTACACTTGGATTGTACACTGGATTGTACACTTGGATTGTACATTGGATTGTACATTGGATTGTACACTTGGATTGTACATTGGATTGTACATTTGGATTGTACATTGGATTGTACACTTGGATATACAGAACCCTAGCATCATATAAAGACAACATGTATCTAACATTTAGAGAAGTTTAATGACATACTTTCCTTCCTCGTTTGGTTTTGGTAATAATCAACATGTCATCGAATAAAAAGATGTAAACATCAACATTTTTCGTTGTTTCTGAAAAAAAAACAAGAGATGTTTGTAAAACACATATTCCCCCCATGGTGCAAAATTGAAAAGGGTTATACACACACCTCATTTAATTGATAGTATCATCATCAATTCAAAATATTGAGCAGACAATATCTTCCTATGTCAAGAGTGAATTGACCATGTGACCTAAAATTCAATAGGGGTCATTTACTCATTATGCTGTTCCAGTGTACCAAGTTTGGTACGTGTCAATCAAGTAAATAATTCTTAAAATATAGGAGACAATATATTACTATGTCCAGTTCAACTATTGACTTTTGACCTCAAAATCAATATGGGTCATCCTCTCCTGAAGATGTACCAGTGTACTAAGTTTGATGTCTGTCAAGTAAAAGGGTTATCAAGATATGAGTGGACAGGATATTACTATGTCCAGTTTAACCCTTGACCTTTGACCATGTGACCTCAAAATCAATAGGAGTCATCTTTCTCCTGAATATACACCAGTGTACTATTTAAAGTTTGATGTCTGTCAAGCAAAGGGTTCTGAAGATATTGAGGAGACAGTATAATCCAATGTCCAGGTTGACCCTTGACCTTTAGACATGTGACCTCAAAATCAATAGGGATCATCTTCTCCTGAAGATGTACTAGTGTACCAAGTTTGATGTCTGTCAGGCAAAGGGTTCTCAAGATATTGAATGGACAATATATTCCAATGTCCAGTGTGACCCTTGACCTTTGACCATGTGACCTCAAAATCTATAGGGGTCATCTTCTCCTGAAGACGTATCAGTGTACCAAGTTTGATGTCTGTCAAGAGGAGGGTTCTCAAGATACTGAGTAGATAGTATATTCCCACGTCTAGTTTGACCCTTGACCTTTGACCATGTGACCTCAAAATCAATAAGAGTCATCTTCTCCTGCAGATCTACCAGTAAATTAAGCTATATGTAGTTAGTTTGGTGTTTACCGTTTTAGTTGTACATTACAGCAGCCGATGTGAGATTCCCTTCGAAATATAAAAAGCTACCTTTTGAACTTAATCGTAATGACATGAACTTCAATTTCTAATTTTTATGCTCCCCTTTGAAAAAGAGGGGGCATATTGTTTTGCAACTGTCGGTCGGTCGGTCTGTCGGTCGGTCTGTAGACCACATGTTGTCCGCTCAATATCTTGATAACCATTCACTTGATGATAATATTTCATACGTGGGTTGGTTATGAGTGGAAGATGACCCCTATTGTTTTTCAGGTCAAAAGGTCAAAGGTCAAGGGTCAATCTACTCTGGACATAGGAATATAATGTCCGCTCAATATCTCGAGAACCCTTTGCTTGACAGACATCAAACCTGCTACACTGGTACATCCTAAGGAGCAGATGACCCCTATTGATTTTGAGGTCATATGGTCAAAGGTCAAGGGTCAAACTGGGCATAGGAATATAATGTCTGCTCAATATCTTAAGAACCCTCTCTAAAGTGAGAATCATAGACGAACAAATAAAGGAACTTAGGTGCAAATGATCCCAGAGTCTCGTTTGCTTCGTTACCAACAGATCATGGCTGAAGTAAAGCCATGCTATCTGAATCATCTGTGGAGGAAAGTTGTGCTTTTTGTGAGATATACTGACGTATTAAAGAAAACTCCGAACACTCACGAACTAGGGTAAGTTGTCCCTCGTGTAGAAGGAGCCGGTGTGGGCAGGATAGGAGGGTGGAACATGGTTGTGATGAGAAAGATGAACGTAAGCACTGCAAAGATATATACCATTACCTACAAAACTAAACGACGCTCGGTAATACGGATTATAAAGGTCCGTGTGAATTGATATGATTATTTGTACACGTCTCTGATCGTACAGTGTAGTACATGTATAAACCTGCCTCTGGAATGTATGTCCGGGGGTCGAGGTCTGTCACGGTCGGCCACATTATTTGTTGGTGGAGTTCTTGAAGTCGCTTTGTATTTCGTTCCCTTCTCATCTTCTCGTCTAAACATTCTACAAAAATCAGTTTTACTTTACATTAGTTTAATGGAACATGTAAATGAGAATATACATGGGGTGATATTATGCATTCGGTAGAAATTTATTCCTTCACAATTATTTTTTAATGTATGAATTTCATCCAATTCAAGAAACCTTCATATAATGCATTTTTTCTTTGACTTACGGAGGGAAATTTCTACTTTGCCAATTGTCAGCGCTAAAATACTTTTGTCGTAATCTGAAGTCGTATATTTCCTAATGTTTGCCAGCAGCAAAGGAAGTTTTGTGCAATGCTGCATCGGGGACACTAAAAAGTCATTCAACTGTAGCCTCCGACATCGAGGATCTTGAGAACACCACTGAAATGAAACAAGAGGCTCATGGACCACATCGCTCACCTCAACACCAGTTCCTAGCCATAAACAAGCTTGAGCAATACGATTATTATACAAGCAGCTTGGTTCAGAACAAAAACCTTTTTAAAAGTAACAACTATAAATTCATTAATTATCAAACTTAATTATTAAACTTTAATACAAATTCATTAAATACCATATGCCCTTGTAGATGGGTATGGCCTTTCATATTGACAAATTTCATCTAAGGATGATGTGTGCCATTTAGTTTGGTTCCCTTCACATGTAAAACCCTATTGTGGCCCTACCCCAACCACAGGGGTTATTATTTTTCCACACTTAAATCTCCAATTTGTCAGGACGTTTTCATGTATGTTTCAGCTTTTCTGGCCCTCTGGTTCTTGAGAAGATTCTTAAATGACCCCACCCAAGTTATGCAAATTCGTGATTATCTCCCTTTTGAAGGGGCATGACCCTTCATTTGAACAAACTTGAATCCCCTTTACCAAAGGATGATTTGCATTTTGCAGTTTGATTCAAATTGGCTCAGTGGTTCTGGAGAAGAAGCTATTCCTGTATATCAGCACGTAAAACTTTGATCCCCTAATGTGGTCCCATCCTACCCTCGGGGGCTCTGATCTGAATATATTTGAACCTACTCTATACCAGGAAGCATTCAGTTAAATTTTCACTCTTATAACGAGGTGGTTCTTAAGAAGAAGATTTTAAAAGATTTTCACATGTAAAACTTTGTTCCCCTATTGTGACACCCGTGGATCATGATTTTAACAAACTTGAATCTCCACTATGTCAGAAAGCTTCCATTCAAATTTCAGCTTATCTGGCCCTGTAGTTCTTGAGAAGATTTATAAATGAACACATCCTATTTTTGCGATTATCTCCCCCTTGAAGGGAGCATGCCCTTTCATTTGAACAACTTTGAATTGTATTCACCTAAGGATGATTTGTATCAAGTTTGATTAAAATCGACCAAGTGGTTCTGGAGAATAGTTTTCTATATACATGTACATGTATCTGCATGTAAAATTTTGATCCCCTATTGTGGCCCCACCCTACCCCCGGGGCCATGATCTGAACAAATTTGAACCTGCTCGATATCAGAAAGCGTTCAGGTAATTTCCACTCCTCTGGCCCAGTGGATCTTGAGAAGATTTTTAAATATTTTCTTTTAAATTCCCATGTATAACTTTGATCCCCTATTGTGGCTCCAACATACCCCTGGGGTCATGATTTTAGCAAACCTGAATCTTCATTATGTAAGGAAGCTCTCGTGTAAATTTCAGCTTTTCCGGCCCATTGCTTCTTGAGAAGATTTTTAAATAAACCCACCATAATTATTTTTGTAATTTTATGATTATCTCCCCTCTGAAAGGGGACATGTCCCTTCATTTGAACAAACGTGAATCCCCTTTCGCTAAAAATGCTTTGTGCCAAGTTGAAATTGGTCCAGTGGTTCTGGAGAATAAGATGAACATGTGAAAAGTTAACGATGACAATGACAATGACGGACAACGGAAAGTTTTGATCAGAAAAGCTCAATTAAGTCTTCGACTCAGGTGAGCTAATGATATAGCAGAAAAAGAATTAATATGAATGAAAACAATATTAGGATTATGTTTTTTGTATATATATATATATATAACACATATATTGTTGACAAATGAAACTGTGTGCTGCTATTAAGACAGGAATACCCTCACTCTGTTACGCAATGGAAGTTTGATTATGGCTATCATAATATATGACGCTAGTCTGATTACTCCCATATCGAACTGTATGATCATTGTCAATTGCATCATTGTAAAATATGAAGTTATGGTGAATTGTTCAAGAAACATAATGCTCTATTGAAAACCATGTCAACCACAATAAGCCAGTCTGACTGGCGTTATTTATAAATGTGTTCTTCATGCAAGTCTGGCTGATGTTATTCATAAACGTGGTATTCATGCACGTTGCATGACTATGCACCATATAGTTTCTGGGGAGTCTGCTCGTAAGCCCTGGGTTATCTGTAGCCTCTAGAGGAAGTCCGACGGAATGTATATTTTACAGATTCTAGACATGCAAGTTTCATTCCTGTACGCTTGTTACAATATACGTATAATACCTTTCTCCTGAAACGTAGAGTGTTCCCTTATCTTGAAAATTAATTTGCAACACCTGATGTAAATTTCTGTCAATGTAAACTGAAAGGTGTCATGTACGACAGATTCATAACTGTAGAATAATCGGAATAATACAGATAGTTTATCATGTTCAAAATAGATAACTAAGTTAGTCTCTTTATCAGTAAATTATGAGCAGCTGCAGCAAGTCTAATGTGGTATATCCTGCTTACAGGGTTCAGTAGTCTACATAGAGTGACTTGGGATCGAACCTGTGTGGGTTGATTAAATTGGAACGGAAATGCCAAAACCTTATTGCACATATAAAAAATATAATAATGAATTTTATGTTACTGTTTGAATATAAGAAAAGTTACAATGACAAAAAGTATGAGACACCGACGGATGGATTTGATATAACGACTACATAGACAAGCTCTCTCTACAAACTGGGAATTAATCAAAACTGTAAAAAGAACGTGAACCTTACCTTTTCAAATTCCACAAAATTCTCATTCTTTCTGAGCCTCTCCACATATTCCAGGCATTTTGAGTATGATATACAATAGGTGTGGTATACGTTCCCATCTTCAGAAAGTTTAGAGAACTAAAATAGTACCAAACACATGTTTAACATCCTGGCGAAAGCATCCAGGTACGTGTAAGGCATTTACATTGTAGAACTACCTATTATTGTCAGAGCAAATTCTCATTGTTTGAAAGAAGTAAATATGTTCGAGGGTCCTTATTCGTGGTTGGGGATTTGCTACAGTCTAGGTTTTCTTGTGCATTTGTGGTTTCACATAGTGGTCCATAGCATTAAATCCCAGAAGCACGTGTAATCATTTTACATCTAATAACGTAACATGCATTTTGTTTTCAATTTCAGAAGTATGGAAATTCTATTACTTTCTAAAACATTAGAACTGAGGAAGAGGGAGGAGTGTATATTTGATGTAGTAGATACCTTATCCAGTGCTTCTACAAGAGATGACGCGGGCCAGATTTCCTCAGACTTCATGTTTCGTAACAGAACTGTAATCAGCTCTTTACAGAAAGTATAACTAACCTTAAAAAAAAAAAAAGAAACACCAGGTTTGATTTGGAATAAAAGTGTAAATACATTATAAATATAATCTAAGTGAAGTAAAACTCTTATGCATCTACATAGTATGTCTCCATGTGTCTTTGCCGTGCATAGTCAACTAGTCATGCAAGTCGAAACTGTATCATAAAGGAAAAGGCAATTCAACATCTAACCACCTTTACATTGGAATACATGTATATGTAACAGCTCCAGATACCTGACAATTCATCATTCTAACACGACATAATCATTAAATGCATTTTAACAATATCACTAAACAGATTTATTTTCTCTGAAAGAGGAGAGCATCAATCGTTAAAAAGGAAATGTTGTTATGTTAGAAGTATCAATACACCAACAGATTTGAATTCAATCTGCCCGTTTACAAGCGTATCAAAAGACTATTGATATACGCAGAGACGATGTATGGCGGGGACGTATTAAAATACTTACATGGGGATGCTTACTCCTCCTAGGCACCTGATCCCACCTCTGGTGTGACCAGGGGTCCGTGTTTGCCCAACTATCTATTTTGTATTGCTTATAGGAGTTATGAGATTGATCACTGTTCGTTATCTTCACCTTTATAGGAGTTATGAGATTGATCACTGTTCATTATCTTCACCTTTATAGGAGTTATGAGATTGATCACTGTTCGTTATCTTCACCTTGCTATGAGTTATGAGATTGATCACTGTTCGTTATCTTCACCTTTCTAGGAGTTATGAGATTGATCACTGTTCGTTATCTTCACCTTTATAGGAGTTATGAGATTGAGCACTGTTCGTTATCTTCACCTTTCTAGGAGTTATGAGATTGATCACTGTTCGTTATCTTCACCTTTCATCATCAAGACTATTGGTATACGCAGAGACGCTGTATGACGAGGAACTATTCCAATACTTACCTGTATATCTAGCTATGATTACTTACATAACACAGCTCGTCCAGGTTACTAAAAATGTCATTAGGCTCAGCGAACATAAGATGACCATCCACCTGTAGTCTCTTTAGAGGTTCCATAAAACACTAGTACAACATGAAAATAAAAACCATGACAATATCAATACACCATAAGTCTTGGGTTTTTCAGTCATGGATTAGAGTAAAAAGAGAAATTCGGTTGGGATAACAGGATTTTGGACACAATCGGAGCATACTTGTATATATAGTATACAGGTATAATAGGGGTAAACGAAAGCTGTCATTAAATTATCGGTTGCTCGCTTCAAACTCTCGAAACTTCAGTATTAATCGTGATCATGCATTAAAAGTTTTTCAATATTGTCCTGTTTCGTTTACATAACTTCACAGAAACTTGAAAAAAGTCCAACTTCCAAGAATAAGGTTGCCGTCGTTAACCCTACACCATATTCTCCATGCAATTTTCCGTCATTACGTTGGTTTTTATGCATCTGTCATCCGTTGCAGTCCATCTTAGGGTTACATTTTAAAACATAGCTACTTTTGGTCACCCTCACTATAATTGAATGAATGTTAATCGTCCGTTACTTTTGTTGAGGAACTTCACCGGATATGGTTGACCCGTTTGAACTCGAAGGCTAATAGCTGGTGAAAACGAATCTGATCCGCCGATACGGACGATCAATGATCATTCAAATATTGTTAGGGTGACCACAAGTAGCCATGTTTTAAAAGGTAACCCTAAGATAGACTGCTACCGATGACAGATGCGTAAAATCCAACATAATGAAGGAAAATACCATGAAGGAAATAATATAGAGTTAACGACGGCGGCCTAATTTCGGAAGTTGGACTTATTTCTTCAAAGTTTCGGCGAAGTCACGTAAACGATTTACCTGTAATAAAACAGAACAATATTCTGGCGTTCGACTGGGAAAACTTTTAATGCATGATCACGATTGATACCAAAGTTTGAAGAGTTTAAAGCAAGCAAACTGGAATTTAATGTCGGATTGTTCGTTCTCCTTACTCCTATTATACTATATACCGAGTTTGTTCAGATTGTGTTAACAAACCCTGTGGTTGGGATCACCTAAGTACAAACAATATCATATCAAATATGTGTCATATTTTTTTCAACCTATATGTTACATAAGGTTGTGTAGGGTCGCGGTAGCTTAGTGGTAAGGGAGTTCGTTTCGCCACTAGGGAGTCCAGTTGGATTCTCAATCTCCATAGCACGTCAAACTTAAGATGTTTAACATTAGTAGTGACTGTTCCTTAAGACGTTTAACATAGGTAGTGACTGTTCCTTACGACGTTTGAAATAGATAATGGTTGTTTCTTCCCCCAAGTGCCCTGCGTTAGAAGTGAGAGTGTCTTTCGGATGTGACATTAAACACGGAGTTCCCAGAACCTTCACAATGTGTGACACTTCGCCTAAACCTGGCGATGTCTCTACAAAACGGAAATATAGATATACGTGTAACATAATCCGATCAGCCACAGACATTTGTTTACCTTTAATCTAGCATCAACTTAAGAAATATTTTATTTATAGCATGCAAATCAAATCCTTGCCCGCTGATGTACTACTGATGTTCAAAAAGCTGGAAAATGATGTATATTCAATAGTACATAAGTTACTAATTAAAAAGAGAAACACATGTATTCTCCCTCTTATCCCGTGGATAGAATAGGTCATCACTCTTCCGTACCCCTGCTTCTCGTACGAGGCGACTAAATAGGGCGACCTTTTCGAATGAAACCGCAAAAACCGAGGTACCGTGTCACGATACAGATTCCTCCCTGCGCAATGGCCATAAGCGCCGAGCATGGGCCTACATTTTGCAGCCCTTCACCGGCAGTAGTGACGTCTCCATATGAGCATTCTGGCGAGGGACATTAAAAATATACAATACAATACATGCATTTTATCTATACTATTTTCCTGGATTCATACGCTGTTGTTTTAGCTGCAGAGGCGAATGATGTGCAAATTGCTGCACTTCACCTAATGCTAGTGACGTCATTATGTACGTGACAAATGCTCTAATGGGACGTAGAACAATAATCAGCCAATCATAAAGACTCTTATATAGCACAAATTCATAATTGGAAAGATTTGTTTCTACCCTTCAGTTGCACTGTACGTTGGCTATTCAAAAATTCAATATAACAAAATCTAACTTTGTTTCAATTATCGATGTGAATACTTGAATTGCTTTCTCTGAACATATTTCGGGTTAGCAATTACTTACATGTTTGAGGACCATAAGGTGATCGATCAGAAAAACGCACTCGCTTGTGAACAGTTCCCATATTGCTTCTCGCCTTTTGCGTTCTGCATCAGGAAGTTTGAGAGGTTTCTCGTCATTTTCTGTTCTCGCTATCAGATCAGACCAGTGGAATGACTATCAAAATAAAATAGTTCATGTATCTTACTGATTTGCCTGCCCTGTAGTGAGGTGATTGTTGCCGCTGTTCGGTAGAAAAAAAACTAGCACATGTAACAATAACAGTTCAGACGGAAGACCCCCACCCACCCCGCCCCAAAATAAACAACTTATAAGAACAAAAGGCCCATGGGCCACATCGCTCACCTGAGTCACCTTGGCCCATATCTGAAGACTTTCCATATATATTTGCATGTAAACTCTTAGTCCCTATTATAGCCCCAACTACCCCTGGAGGCCACGATTTTTGCAAACTTGAATCTACACTACGTCAGAAGGCTTTCATGTAAATGTCAACTTCTTTGGCAAAATGGTTCTTGAGAAGGTTTTTAAAGATGTTCCCTATATTTGTATGTAAAACTTTGACCCTCCCACTTGTGGCCCCATCCTACTTGAATCTGCACTGTCAGAAAGTTTTATTGTAAATATCAGCTTTTCTGACTCAGTGGTTATTGAGAAGAAGATTTTAACTATATATTTGTATGTAAAACTTTGATCCCCTATTGTGGCCCCATCCAACCCCCGGGGCCCATGATTTGAACAAACTTGAATCTGCATTATGTCAGGAAGCTTTCATGTAAATCTCAGCTTTTCTGGCTTAGTGGTTCTTGAGAAGAAGATTTTAAAAGTTTTTCCCTATATATTTGTATGTAAAACTTTGATCCCCCTGTGGCCCCATCCTACCCCCGGGGCCATGATTTGAACAAACGTGAATCTGCACTATGTCAGAAAGTTTTCATGTAAAAATCAGCTTTTCTGGCTCAGTGGTTCTTGAGAAGAAGATTTTTAAATATTTTTCCTATATATTTGTATGTAAAACTTTGATCCACTATTGTGGCCCCATCCAACCCCCGGGGCCCATGATTTGAACAAACGTGAATGTGCAATAGGTCAGGACGCTTTCAGGTAAATTTCAGCTCTTCTGGTCTAGTGGTTCTTGAGAAGAAGATTTTTTAATGAACCCACCCTATTTTTGCATTTTTGTGATTATCTCCCCTTTGAAAGGGACATGGCCTTTCATTTGAACAAACGAGAAAGCCCTTCACCCAAGGATGCTTTTGGCCAAGTTTGGTTGAAATTGGCCCAGTGGTTCTGGAGAAAAATTCGAAAATGTGAAAAGTTTACAGACAGACGGACAGACAGACGGACGACGGACAAAATGTGATCCTTCGGTTCAGGTGAGCTAAAAACTACACAACTCTATAATGTATTTATATCACATTTTGTATCTATCTATTTATTATATACATCAACATTTATTTGCGATTACTTTATTTCGCGATTTACCAGTGTTAATCAAATTGGTTCACAGTAACTAATTTTCGCGACAAGATACCAGTAGTCTTTAACGAGAGAAATAGGACTGGCTCACTGCGAGGAATATTTGCAACAAGGTTCTCGAAAAAATAATTCTCACGCGAATAAATGTTGGTTTACAGCATCTATCTATCTATTTATCTATCTACATCTTTTTAACTGTCTATACTTTATGAAATTGAAGACCATCATACTTTCAAATGAACTTGTTCTAATTTCACTATTTCATAAAACGTCACCTATATTCAATTTTTCAGAGAACTGACATTTTGTCTTGGGTCTTTTTAAGAATGAAAAATAGGTTATTGGACGTACCACAGGATGGAGTTTGAGTGGAAATGTTGATATATAAAACCTGTATATACTAAATGTTCCAGTTCAATATTGCTTATAAAGATGTGTGATTTTACGCATTTTAATTAAAATTAGTCAAAAGAAAATTCAAAATATTACAATAATCCCTAACTACAGACTCTGCTATTGTGTACAATGGAAGTTATTTATATAAACCTCCAGATATTCGAATTTCGAAAAATGAATTTTTGGAAATTCAATATCTAAACTAACCAAAATATAGGTTACAAAAAGAGACAACATGATGCTTTTATCAAATTCATCAAATCTGAAAGATCGCCACCTTTACTTTAAGGAAACTGTTTTCAGTTTAAACATTTTATTGTCATCAACTATCGACAAAAGTTGCACCAACTAACTAATGCCTTCTACTATACGGATATACATGTTAGAGATTATACATAAACTTGGAAGATGACAGAAACCAAGTGAAATACAGAGATTCTTATTTCTTTTATAAAAACAATAAGTGTTTGCGTTGTACATACGTGTACATGTAAAGTAGAAAGTAATGCACTTAATGCACTTTCTAAAGTCCGTTGAAATTAAACCATGTTTATGTTGAATCAAACAACTACATGTATTGGCAGCTGTCGCGGGGTTCACTCTTATATACTTACGTATTACCGAACAACAAAGCATTTCTTTGATATTTCATTAATATGTTTTACATGAATACAGGCCATTAGAACGCCTCTACGTAAGAATGCTAAGGGTGGTGGGTGAGAAAGGGTCCAGATTTTTCTTCCCAGTCCCCACACTTTTGTTGACCAAAGATATAATTGAATTTGACCCCGCACTTTTATCATCCAGGGGGAATAATGACGACTACATCTTATGATTCACCTCAAATTGAAGATGATTGATCAGGCAAATTAACCGATGACATCCGCCTTAACAATTGATTGTGGTTTTCATTTAATTATTGAATTGATCAAAAATATTTTGGTAGCTCCCCTTTTCAAAATTAAATTCACAGGACTTAGAAAATATAAAACACTGGAACATGATGGATAGAGAAGTCAGAGTCAATTCAGATGATCACTTGATGTGTCAAGTTGTATGACGAATGAAGGGATATACGTCATTTCATGGACATTACAATGGATGTCTTCTCTCAAAACCTCTGCAAACTGTGACATTTTTTATTTTAGAATTGTCATCTTATCTCGCAAAAGACATAATATTTGTGAACATTGCAGAACCTCTATATGAACTTCTGAATTCTTAAGTGAACTGTTTTAATTTCTCCAGCATGTTTGCCTGAATACGATACGAAATTTTGTTTTAAAGGGAATTGGTTTTTCAAACTTTCACTATTGATTCAGCATATTGTAACCTGAATCTTGATTTCGATTAGAATCAAATGAGTTTCATTCATTGAAAGGTATACACAAAGCCACGATGTCTTACTTTGTATCCAGATAAATCACTGTCTGAAAACTTGGAGGGCGTCAGAGTGGTCAGCGCTTCACTTAGTTTCGTCATCTCATCTTTGCTTTTGGTGCGGATCTAGGAAGGCGTACAAAGACAAAACTAACTTCCATCAATCACTTTAAAGCTTTTAAATTCACGAATGTCTCATTACGTTTACAATATATATAATCTAAAATGTTTCCTATACGATAATATAACAAATATAATTAATAATACAATACATTCCCAATGTTTTTGCTTTTAAAATGTTCACAAATTGTAATGGTAGTCATTTCCTCATGAATGCGTTGCTGCTGTGAACAATGCGCGTATGAATCTTGATAAATATAGTCCGTCTATTTCAACGGCGGGGAATTCCGACAGAAATGAAAGTAGAATGTAAATTTTTTAAAATTCAGTTTTGAAAATACACGAGGGTATGCACTGCGACGCTCCACGTCAGCTGACGCGCTCTGTGAAGTGTGCGGGCGTGGACCGTTGCCGTTAGAACGCTTCACGTCAGCTGACGCGCTCTGTGAAGTGTGCGGGCGTGGACCGTTGTCGTTAGAACGCTTCATGGAGAATGTCGGCGTGAAGCGGTGCACTCCATACCCTCATGTATTTTCAAAAATGAAATTTATTTCTTAATGAGAAATTTTCTCTAATATTCCTGATAATGATGAATTACTCATGGATGTTTAATTTGTATTAAATAAATAATCATCACGACGGAGTTCTCTACGAATTGCAAAGATATCGAATGTCATCGATCATAGAAATAGCACAGAAACTAAACGGCATATCTCTTATAACCCTATGCTTTATATAGAAGAGTTAGATAAGCTCAGCTTGCTGCCTAATCCTTATTATGCCATACATGATAATGTACTGTTTAAACAAACTTCCTCTAGTTCCATCTCAAAATGTGTTCGTTTTTCTTTAGAATAATATACACACAAATCATTGTTTGTTTTCAACACTTTATAACAGAGATGTTAGTATGTATCATCACATCGTTAAAAATATAAACTTAGTTTGTTAAATGCAGATAAATTTGAATTTTGTTAAATGAAGATAAATTAACAAGTTTGTTAAATGAAGATAAATTTGCAATTTTGTTAAATGAAGATAAATTAACGAGTTTGTTAAATGAAGATAAATTAACAAGTTTGTTAAATGAAAATAAATTTACAACTTTACTAAATGAAGATAAATTTGCAAGTTTGTTAAATGAAGATAAATTTGAAAGTTTGTTAAATGAAAATAGATTTGCAAGTTTGTTAAATGAAGATAAATTAACAAGTTTGTTATATGAAGATAAATCTGAAAGTTTGTTAAATGAAGAAAAATTTGGAAGTTTGTTAAATTAAAATAAATTAGCAAGTTTAGTAAATGAAAATAAATCAACAAGTTTGTTAAATGCAGATAAATTTGAATTTTGTTAAATGAAGATGAATTAACAAGTTTGTTAAATGAAGATAAATTTGCAATTTTGTTAAATGAAGATAAATTAACGAGTTTGTTAAATGAAGATAAATTAACAAGTTTGTTAGAGGGAAAGGCAACCCTAACCACACTGTTGCTTTGATTACTTACTGATAATGTAAATGACAGTCTTTAACAACAAAAAATCTTGCTTAACGACTAAATCATTCTTAATTCATCATATATTTTAAATTACCCTCCGTTAACTAGGTGGGCGGCCATTGGAGTTTAATTTATGACGTCACACCATCGGTTCCGGTATATTTCATCAGCAGCACTGTAAACATGATAAGTCACGAACAGTTAAGTTTGGAGCCGTATAAATTTGAGCTCGTTCTATTGCAAGAAGAAATTAAGAAAAGAAGACGTTCGGTCGAGTCGCAGACTAGGCAGACGGTAGACGTTCTTCATATGAATGTCTCGAACCTCATCTTGTCATTACACAAATGATGGACCCACAGTTTACATAGTCTTATCTTTTCAGATGACTTGATTGGGTCAGGGATTTCGAATAAAATCCCAACTTTTTCCACATCTCCCCTTCACATTAGTGTTTTAACAGCTTGACAGGACGGCATCAACCTATTTATTCCTAAAATCTACCACATGCACATATTTGATGATCTTATCTCATCAAAACCGGAACAGACGGTGTAACGTCAAAATTATTGATTTTTGTGGTCTCGAATACAAAAGAGTTCCACATCATGACAGTCTTTATAGATAGCGGGAATTTCAATTTTTAATGTTTTCAAATTAGTATTGAAGCTTAGCTAAGCCTTATATCAACAGAATAGTATGGCAATTTTTTTTTTTAATCATATAATTAATCCTATTATTTATCATGTAAATTTTTATGGGGTTGCCTTCCCCTTTAAATGAAGATAGATTAACAAGTTTGTTAAATGAAGATAGATAAACAAGTTTGTTAAATGAAGGTAGATAAACAAGTTTGTAAAATGAAGGTAGATAAACAAGTTTGTTAAATGAAGATAGATTAACAAGTTTGTTAAATGAAGATAGATAAACAAGTTTGTTAAATGAGGATACATTTACAACTTTGTTCAATAAAGAAAAACTTACAAGTTTGTTGAATGAAAATGGGAATGTCTGTTTGCCTCTTCTGTACTCTAAAATTGCGAAAAATGATTAATTATAGTGAAAACATTAAATGCATAAGCGAAATACGTGATTTACAGGCATTGTAGTGATCCGTATCTAAAAGTCGTAAGAAGAAAGAGCTTCTGATAACCATAGGTCCTAGGTTTACCCCCCCCCCCTTCTTCCTACAAAATGTTAAACAAAGCTGCTGGTTTCATGCTTTTCTATCACAGATAATCCGTGCCATAGTTTCTCAAGTAATAGATATAAAATTAAAGTATTCATTTAGTCTGTGGTGCCATAAGATATTTTTTAATCAAACGATTCATACTAATTGACATCGTTTAATGAAAATGAAAACATTGTTTGAAATTAGCAAAATGAATATACTAATATTACATGTATTTCAAAGGAGATTCGCTCCTAGATTTGGAGTATTGTATAAAAAAAAAAAAAAAAAAAAAAAAAAATTAAAAATCAACAACAAAAATCGGACGTATATTTTTTATTTTTAAATTGAATGGGATCCATGAAATTAAAAAAATAAAACTGGGGCTATAAAGCTTGTTATTAATCTGTAGTGGTTAAGCTTGACCTTTTTGCACTTCAAATTTACTTAGGATTTATTCGCATCATGTCGATTTGTCTGTCAACACAACGTAAACAACGCAAGCTAATCATTACAACCAATAAATACATACTTATATAGATATAAAAAAAAAAAAAATATGCTATTAGATGGGAAATAAAGACGATTTTTCTGAAAATCAGTGTTCTGTTTGGAAAAAATATATCAACCAGGTTAATGAATTTACAACGTTTGAATTAGGTATACTACTTGCATTATTATTTACAACTTGGAGTACTCGTCCAGGAGTATAAATATTGACGATGTGTATACCGCCACAGAAACGGTTATATTGTGCAGATTTGGGAATCTTTTATTAATAAAAATATAGTCCTTCGCCATTTCTTTCAAAATCTAAATGAACATGATATTTTTTGATTGGATTGGTGGCAGTAATAAAAGTGTAACATAGTTAGAGCATTGAGAGAAGTACTGGGCCAGCACCCACACGTTTATAGTACCCCGCTATGAGGAGCTAACTTCCTTAAGATATATTTTGTAAATCAATACGTGCCCAATAACGAACCCAATTATCATTTTGGTATTATACGAACATATAAAAAGGTATGTTATTTAGATTATAGAATTATTGGGTTCCAAAAGACCATACTATAATTAATTTTCCTCATTCTTGCATACGGACGTCACATAACATCGCAACAAACAGTGGAACAGAGTTGCTAGTTTTTATGATTTGAGACCGAATTGACCCTCAAAGTATACGTGGATAACAATTATTGTTAAGTAACAAAAGATCAATCAACTAAAGTTTGCGATACTTTTATGAGTGGCTAAACAATAATCATGCAGTTATTAAAATGTACTCACCCGCTGTGTTGGTGTCTGAATTTGGATCATGTTTATAGAAATCCGCGATGGTGTTCCTTTTGACCAGTTTCTTTCTTCGATCTCTGAGAGCGCGGTCCACCTGATAAGTAGTGGTCTCCAGGTCCACGGAATCACGACGCTTTAAAGCTATCATTCCCCTAAAAGAGAATAGATTGGAATGACAATCTGTGAGCCAGCTGCGCATTGTCAAGATGTCATTAAAGCTGTGGGTTGATGCTATTTTTTTTCCGGATTCCAATGCAACCAAGAACGTGTATAACAGTGATCTATTTTTAGATGAAGACTTCCCTTGGCTGCTCCTAAAAGACGTTCTTTTTCATCGAGATTTCATAATTTGCATGACAGCACCACACGTTTGATAGTTAGCTCTGTAACTTAGTCCTATTTTTTTTCTAATTCATAATACACTGGATACACATTTAGATAGACAGAGAAACAAGAGTCCTCATAATAGTGCATGCTTAATGAGCATATTTTTCATTGATTCAGACAATGACGTGCTAAATGACTTTGATTACTCCGCAATATGCCCTACTTGGAAGCAATCATAATTGATTGCGTCAAACGTTTCGCTCGTTTTTTGCTGACCTCTCTTTTACAGATAGCTTTGCGTCAAACGTTTCGCTCGTTTTTGCTGACCTCTCTTTTACAGATAGCTTTGCGTCAAACGTTTCGCTCGTTTTTGCTGACCTTGTTTATTGATAACTTTTATTGTGAATAATTCATTACATGGAAAAGTGCGAAACTAAATGGCCAACTTGATACATTCATTGTCCAGGGGTCCGTGTTTGCCCATCTATCTATTTTGTATTGCTTATAGGAATTATGAGATTGATCACTGTTCGTTATCTTCACCTTTCATTCAAACCTACATTTCTTTATGCATTGAGAATTCTACATTGACCAGGCATATACACTTATATGTCCCTCGATTTTGCAAACAACAGGATTGGATACTTCTCTATGATACTAATGTTCTACTATCTTCAACTCAGGAATATTCCATAGCTTTCCATGAGGTTAAGCATGTTACCTATATCTCCGATATCAATATGTATACTGTAAAATATTTATAACGAATTCATACATACAGCGAAGGAATTTTCATTCCCTGTAGTTTTAAAACATATAGGATATAACGAATTGCGTTTATAACGAATCAAAATTATTCGTCCCCAGCACTTCGTTGTAAGCAAGTTTTACTGTACATATATCTGCTACTCGGAACGTATCTAGATCTTCATTTGAACACAAATGGTGCTTATGATTACCTTTACTTATTTCATACTCAAAATTGTGTTTCAAAATATCATTAGTGGGAAGTAAATTTATAGACCTAATATTAATGGAGGATTGTGTGAGTGCGAAAAGGTTGTGGCTGAGTATCAAAGTACATGTAGCGGCACTGACTGATATGTTAAAGTTTCCTCTCATATATTAGAAACACACTTTCCTTTCCCAGTTATTATAACTTAACAAATTATCACCATATTGAATTAATGCCTTCCTATGATTTAATTAAGTATCGGGACGGGATGATGTTTCTACACGTGGATCCCATTGTTCACCGGTCTTGCCATTATCACCCCATTCACTGATAGTTGTAATTAGATAGAGAAATTTCGCAGGAAGTTGAGTGTCGTGGGTAAGATTTATTCTTTATATGAACTTGGTCCACCTGCAGACTGTGATTGGCACTTTTTTGTCGAGATGCAGGAAAGCATGGCTTTCCGAGGAGGAGATGGCGGTGCGGTGTTTGAGAGGACTGCTGTGAATGGTGCTAAATTCCGATATGACAACCTTAACTATATTCCGCTCTTAGTGATAACTTGTTACAAGATATAACTCTCTCTCTCTCTCTCTCTCTCTCTCTCTCTCTCTCTCTCTCTCTCTCTCTCTCTCTCTCTCTCTCTAAAATTGCCGGGTTTTAATATTCTTTGTAACAAATATAGATATTGCTGTGTTTGCATGAGCACATCGAATAAAGTGCACCATAGGATACATAATAAACCGGTCCGGAATTACATATATAATATGATGTCTATTTACACACGTACGTCTGCATACTCCCAGATCCATCGGCAGATCCGGTTTGATGGAGCACGGCCTTACAATGTACAAGATATAATCCGGGCACATTTTGACTATGTAAAGCCAAAGTGACCGACATTTAGCTCATGACACAGTGACCGACATTTAGCTCATGACACAGTGACCGACATTTAGCTCATGACACAGTGACCGACATTTAGCTCATGACACAGTGACCGACATTTAGCTCATGACACAGTGACCGACATTTAGCTCATGACACAGTGACCGACATTTAGCTCATGACACAGTGACCGACATTTAGCTCATGACACAGTGACCGACATTTAGCTCATGACACAGTGACCGACATTTAGCTCATGACACAGTGACCGACATTTAGCTCATGACACAGTGACCGACATTTAGCTCATGACACAGTGACCGACATTTAGCTCATGACACAGTGACCGACATTTAGCTCATGACACAGTGACCGACATTTAGCTCATGACACAGTGACCGACATTTAGCTCATGACACAGTGGGCACACTTTTCACACATGTTACATCAACTGTCCCAAGTTTGATTGTCCTAGCCTGTACAGTACTCAAATTATGAATGTGTAGTCAAAAAATCCCAAAATGAGGTCATTACGACCTACTTTTGAGTCAAGACACTGCTCCCCAAGATGCATCAGCTAACCAAATTTGATAGTCCTAGGTCTCACAGTGTGAAATATATGACCCGGACACGAACAGCTAATAGAGGAACAGACGGACGAACAGACAGACAGACGGACGGGCAAGCTACCATAATACGGCCCGTCAAAGTACGGGCGTCATACAAAGGCTAAAATGTTCATACCATATCAACATGGCACAGTGCAGTCATAGTTAAATGGGACAATTCTTCTAAACACCGTTATGAACATAGTGAGGAGATCAGTTATTGAAAACATAATTAAAAGAAAACGTCGGAAATGAATTCAGCGTCAAGTGTAAGAAATTACGTAAAATAAAAAAATAAAAAACAATTATAAACAAAACTGATCGAAGATCAAAATACAGTCTGCACTAACACTAAATATTACAAATATTGGTAATGAAGAAACAAAGCTATGTTTAAGATGTGAAGGCAACTTCCAAAGAGCCAAGACACCATCCTTCCAATCAATCTTAACACGTTAATGGTCCGTCCAATCTGAATTAATGAGGACTTAAAGCTAGCGTGCAATTTGTACAACAAAAGAGCAGACAGAGATTAGAGTGGACTTACTTGAGAAGATCTGGCTCGTCAACAGATGTAGAGGGCGTTAGGCCCGAAGAACCACAGATCAGGTCGCCAACATTCTGAGCAAAAACAACAAGTGTATTGATCCTGTGAATAATTATAATGGGTTTTAATTCATCTTTATAATAAAGGTATCGCGCAATATCAGACACTCGGTCATTTGTTTCGATAACGTTTGTCTGGTCTTGGAAGAGAAATGAAAAATGAGAAATCTGGCAGGAAAGATTTATCTATTGAGAAGATTTTCCGATTATCGTTAGAACCATTAGGGATTTTGATTATTGGTATTCTTTAGAAATCTGTGTCTCTATGGGTTAAAATTAACTATTTCACTTCATGCTCTCACAATTATTTTTTTTTTATATAATCATTATTGATTCTTACTATTATTCTAAACTTGTCAAATTGGACTTGTTTTCATGTCATCTAGACAGATTCATTTCCATAAGATTACCTAGTAAATCTCAACCGAATAACGACAGATCTAGAGGGGCGTGTCTTACTTTTTGTCCAAATAAATTTCCCTACACCGTTCATAAAATTTTATCTTTAAAACAATGTCCGTAAGCCATTTCTGGTTCATTTCTGATGACATGAAAAACAATTCTCTCAGAATCGTTCGCAATATCTTACAACCATCAGAGGCGGATCCAGGAATTGCAGTTACGGGGGGGGCACTTTATGAGGCAGGGGGGCTGGGGACCGCCTTGAGGCGAAGCCCTGGTGGGGGCCCAAGGGGCAAAGCCCCTGGAAGCTCCTGGATTTTACAGATTTTATAGGTCTTGAAATATGTCTCCTATTTAGTCATTTGTACTATTTTCTATCGTTTTTATATAAAGGTGAAATTAATAAAATGAAGTAAATTTTAAGGGTTAAAAAAAAGTTCTTCCAATAAAAGTAATTCAAGAAATCAAAAGATTTTGTCATTTATTATACCCCCGAACGAAGTTCTGGGGGGGGGGGGGGGGGGGGTATATAGGAATCACTCTGTCTGTCTCCAGCTTAGTGTCCGGGCCATAACGTCTTTGTTCTTTGACATAGGAATACAATATTTGGCACACAAGTGGATCACCATGAGACGATGTGTCGGGTACCTCATGACCTCTCTGTGTCCTTGACCCTTGACCTTAAAGTCAAAATTAAAGGGTGTTTTCTTTACCAATAGATTCGTGTCCGGGCCATAACTTTTTTGTTCTTTAACATAGGCATACCATATTTGACACATGAGTGTATCACCATGAGACGATGTGTCATGTACCTTCATGACCTCCATATGACCTTAACCTCAAGGTCAAAATTAAAAGTTTTTACAATTGATTCGTGTCAGGGACATAACTTCTTTGTTCTTTGACATAGGCATACCATATTTGACACATGAGTGTATCACCATGAGATGATGTGTCATGTACCTTCATGACCTCCATATGACCTTGACCTCAAGGTCAAAATTAAACGTTTTTACAATGGATTCGTGTCAGGGCCATGACTTCTTTGTTCTTTGACACAGACATACCATATTTGACACATGAGTGTATCACCATGAGACGATGTGTCATGTACCTTCATTATATCTATATGACCTTGAACTTTGACCTCAAGGTCAAAATTGATTATAGGGTTTTGACATAGTCATACCATAAGACATGGGTGCATCACCATGAGGCTATGTGTCATGTACATTCATGACCTCTTCATGACCTTTACCTTTAATCTCAAGGTCATAATTATAGGTTTATACCATGGATTTGTGTTCGGACTATATCTTCCATTTTCTTCTACAAAGGCATACTATATTTTTGCACTCAGGAAAGAAGTAATTTATGCCTATTAACAACACCCTTTGGGAGATTGGGGTAAGGGAAGGGGGTTATTCTTAGTGAGCATTGCTCACAGTACCTCTTGTTTCTTCGGGAGTGGAAGAAATTATTGCTTCTCTTATCGTTTAGTACATTTTCCTAAACAAGATATCACGATTTACCTTAAATTTGAAAAAAAAAATTAGGGGGTGGGGCGCGCGCCGGATGCCCCCCCCCCCCCCCTTAAATCCGCCACTGACCATTCTAAACATATGACAATTTTAACACAAACTTTATAATTCACGATTATTTATTCTATATAAATGTTTATTTAATATACAAATAAAACAAACAACTTTGATTTAATTCATAAAATTCTTATAAATCTGCATTAGTTTGCCATATGATTATTTCCAAACATATGAAAGCAATTGCGAACACGTCCAATACTCATCATTTTAATTTCAAAAACATTTTAGCACTAATTAGCTTCACGAAAAGCTCTTGAAAGCAGATAGTTTTTCGATGCAATATAAAACTTTCGGGAACTTGCCCTTTTTACAGTTTTAAATGTAATATGTAGGGATATTTGTGGAAACCTGCACTTTTCACAAGACTGTATCTATTTTACACGAGATGTTTGAAATTCTACAATTTATCATTCGTTGTCTAGGCCTAGGTTTCAAGCAATTACTTTCTTTGAACGCGTTATTTTATACTTGCTTTCATTTGCCTAGGAAATACATAAATGGTAAAGTCAATGAAAAGCAAGTTGACTTTGAACTTTTCATTTATGACTGTATCGACACATATAGGTCAGGATCACACTCCGTTTCTAAATTATATTTTTTTCATTAAATAATTGTCTGTGACGTGTAAGAATGATGGCTGAAGGCAAGACGCAATTATAAGATTTAATAGGGTGCTACGTTTCCCTGACCTACAAATGTGGGATAATATGTCGATACACCGTCCTAGGTTAAGGCGGGCATATTGATCTATTGTACTTTTACACCCCATGACCGGAATTCTCGGTAACTTCTCCGTCCACCACGAGGGTCCGGTGGGGATGTCAGAGAACATATAAAACGAGTCAGAATCGCGGTTATGACGTGTTGATTAGAAAACCATTCTGTACCGGAGCAGATTATTATTTGATTAGAGCATTATATCTTCAGTGCATCGACCTCGTTTTTGGTAAGAAAAGTATCCCTTTTTTGTTGTTGAGGAGTTTATACGATCAGTATCATGAAATAATTATAGGATCAATGAACTAAAAAGGAAATGGTGTCCAGTTTTTGTATTACATAAGAAAGAGTGCATTAACAAACAGCAGTGTTTGTGGCTTAGAGTTCATTGTGGTATCCCTATAGGTCATCTCAATATGTAAAAAAAATTATATATTGGTAAAGAGAATCCTTAACAGAGATATACAATATTGATAAAGTAGATATATCATAATAGTACATATTAATGTGGAAAAAAAACTTAACATTACCAGTTCTGTTTCTATGTGTTAAAAATATGAGAACATTTGTTTTATATATGTTACAAATCTAATGTCACGTGTTCCTAATGTGTTACAAATCTAATGTCACGTGTGCCTAATGTGTTACAAATCTAATGTCACGTGTGCCTAATGTGTTACAAATCTATTGTCACGTGTTCCTTATGTGATACAAATCTAATATTGTGTGCTCCTTATGCGTGACGAATCTAGAACACGTGTTTGGAAATTTCAAAGCATTGCATTTAGATCGTTTCCTACACATGTATTACAGGCGGTGGGTCAGTAACAGTTGTACATCAGATATCACCACTCTGTTCATTTTAGCATTATGGAACACAATTTGATTGTGAAACACTATCTTCCGGTGGCAGCAAAGATACTTTTCAAGGTCAAGGTCACAGATTCAAAAGCTTTGGTACCAAAACAACGATAGCATCACAAGGAATACAGAATGTGAACTACAAGAGCCCTAAAAATCATCATTCAAAAGTTATGAGTAAGGTTAAAGTTTTGATTAAAGTTTCAAAATCTGGGTCAAACTCCAAGGTTAAGGTCACAAGGTAAAATATCATACATGTATCAAATGAAAGGTCTAGTCATAAGTAATCCATATACAAAATATGAAAACCATAAGTTAGATAATCCAGGAGATATTACCTTGGTTAATATTTCTTTAAAGTAGGCCAAACTCGAAGGTCAATGCTATAAGGTCACAAATTTTGTTACCAAAAGAAATGTCTTGCCACTACAAATGCACATATGGAATGTGAGAGCCCGGTCACTCACATTTCAAAAGTTATGAACAGTGTTAAAGTTTAGGACAGACTGACAGAACAAAATTGATATCCCCCCCCCCATCTTTTATCCTCTACACGAGAGAAGGAAAACCGTACCTGTGAGATCTGAATACATCATCTGTATAAAGAGTAGAACATTATATATTTACTGCTTTTTTATCTATCTATTGTCTCCTGATTTTGGTTGTCATGGAAACAAACATCGCAGTGTTAACGTATTTCGCTTTAAACAAAAATGGAAGATGTGCAGAAAAATCAAAAGCTCTACACGACAAAGCCATGTCAATTTTCCCGTTTTTCAGCCCACGTTTTTTTTCTCTCTCTCTCTTTGTCTTAGTTTCCACAGTTTTATAAACACAACCTGCTCGATATTTAGCACAACGCCAAACACAAACGTGTTTTTAAACATCATACTTTAAGAATTGTTATCAAATTGATTAGGAAATATACTTTCCCGTTTCTGTGGGGTTTTTTTTTTTGGTATGAGAGAAAAAAAAATCAGTTTGTAAACTTATTTCTGAAGCAAAGTATTGTACGAATTCAAATCAAGGCAGTTAAGACGATCATCATCGCGTATCGAGAATCGATGGCAGATTTCCATATATATTGCCTTCGGATATACTAGTATTACTGTATGAGTCAAACATATACAATAGAATAAACGAATAAGCTGTAGAGAGTGAGGAAAATTTGGACTATAATTTGGCTGGGCTGTCCATTCAGACAGAATAAACTCCATATCTAATATATATACAATATGTACAATGTTAATCAAAATGCAATGTGATTTGTAATATGCTATGTACATTTGATGTATCTCCAGGAGCTATATTTACTCATTCCAAATTCATCCCCATGCTACATCCATTTAATACTGGTGTGCTGGCCTAGGACCCCCCCCCCCCCCCCCCCCCGGTAGATTCCTTCACGGTGTACGCTTATTAATTAGTGATTCATTGTATAATTGTTTTTAATCTGGCACGGAAATAAAACATGTTATCATTTTTAAAATCTATCATTTAATTCAGTCCAAAATATATTGCCTTTTGCATGATTCGGCAAGAAAAATATCAAGAATGCAAGCTCTCAATTAAATATAAATGTAAATTAATGTGTACATTTCATTTATTAATATTTTCTTATTTCTATGTCACTTTCATGTGGCATATATAAGTTAGAAAGTATGACGTCATCGGTTTCCTTAAAAACTGAGCGCTCTCTGGAGCTGATTTCTCTAACGTGTCAGATATATTTTCCATCCATGTAAGTTTAGTTCAATGTTTGACCAGACGGTACAGGGGAGCGCATTGTTGCAGGCGGTTAAAGAAAACGATTTGATGGACAATATCCAAAAAATAGTTTGACATATCTCATATTTATCACAAACTTTTAACATAATTAAAATCCTCAGTCGCCTATATGTAGCCAACTATCGAATGTCACATCTACTATCAAAATATACTATTCTTATACAATTCATAGATTTTACCATCCCTTTAACCTTACGGGTGAAATAAATACAATATATTCTTATACTTGCAATTTTACCGGTGTCGTGTTGAGATTGGGCACAGTCTATTGTATTTTGTAGCTCAATAACAGAAATGAACAAAGAATAGACAGAAAGCACAAAAGTTTGTTAAAGGTCGGTACAAGTAATCTATCAAAAATTGTGTCAAAAAGACATTGAAATTAACAGAAGAAATCGATTACTTCGTAATCCTTTTGAAAAAGATGCATTTCTTTCCAATCTCTGCAGTTTTGAATTATTCATTTTTTAAAAGAATAAATAAATTCAATGAATAAACTGTGCTGGAATTCGTAACTACGTCTGTTTTTTGATGCAATCAAAGCATTATTATTAATGACTACATGACGTTGTAAAGGAGATTAAAAATTTACATCTATCCCGAGGAGACTGCGCAGGCACAAGCCTGAATGGAGAAACACTTACTGGAACCCTAAACAAACGACTAAATTGTGAGAATCTGAACTGCTATCTACAAGACTGAGAAAGATCCCTACCTGCGTATCATAGATGGCTGGTCTTCTCTCGCGTCGTAGATGTGTGGGAGATGGAGACTCGGTATCGCTGTCAGAGGAAGCCGATGTCAGGCTGGATGAACTGAGGCGATGTTCAAGCTGAAATGGCGAGTATATTTATTCCTTACGGAGTATATATCAACACATCGGTAGCGGGATAAACAGTTCGGCAGAGTAGGTCAATATAGTATATATATATTCCTCCAGAAGAGGGAAAGCTACTGTAAAGCTGAATGATGATTGTATAATTGGAAAGTTTATTATTGCATTAAAGGCCTGGCCCACGTTATACAAAAGAACTTACGACTAAGATAAAAATCTTCTTTTGCAAATGATTTTATTCTTTAATTTGATTTAAATGTGCATAAGAAGACCTTAGTTTTGTAATTTCATATGAATATAATCTCATAAATTAATTAATTTGATGAGTTTTATTTAACATTTTTAGTCTTAATCGTAAGTTGTTTTGTAAAGTATTACATGGGTGATGATGTTTTAAACGGTGCATTGCCTAGAACATTCCTGACCGTAATGGTATCTTTTTTTCAGACGCTCAATGATATACAGTGGAGCAAACTTAATGATTTACCTCAACACTTCCCTGTTTTCATGTTTAATCAAAACATCTTAAACCTTAAATGTAACGCATATTATATAAACCAATCCATACTATTCTTATGACGCTGCTTTTGACAGTATTTGAGAATGAAGCCGGGTATTTTACATGCTCAACGTTGTCAGAAAGATCATGTTGTGAGTCTTGAGACTGTGTAAATACCGGAACCTGTAACGATCGGCGTCTCGACTCCGATATGTCAGGATTTAAGTAACAGACAAGTCATTCCCACATCTGTGATAATGCGTGCATTTGTTACAAGGAAATCGACACTTTCTCGCTGTTAATCCATTTTCACGTGTTCCTAGTCCCGGGTTTAAATTGTGTGTTTATTGGCGGTAAATGAAAATCGAAGTCGGGAAATTTTAGCTGCAATAATGTAGCCCTCTCATATTTTTTTTTTTTTTTTTTTTTTTTAGGGAGAGGGCTACAACTCCTTAGGATCTCCGTAATGGTGCAAATGCGGGAGTGATTCACTCCCGCAACATTTGCGCTCATTCTAAACATTTCCTGAATTCTATACGTAAATAAAATGATAGTCTATGTTTCTTGGTCAATATATAAATTTACAACCTGCAACTTAAGATTTGTGAGGCTCTATTCTACCGTTTTCAACAATTTCGATAAATTCCAATTTCTCGATTCATATTTGTGCGCCATGTTTGATGTACTGAAGTATAAACTTCCGATTGTCAAGTCATTTGCATATGCCATATAAGGTAGTATTTACATCAATGGACAAGTATGGAGGCGAAAGCTATTTCGTCGGTATTGAAAAGGTTTGAATTTAATATCAAGTTCAAAACCGAACAGCAGAGTGTAAATTCTTTCTGCAACAATATGATTTTCCTTTCTTTGTCGAAGTGGCTCGAGTAACTACATTTTCGCGCTGATTGTCAATGTTTAGGTTTTTCATTAGATCCACCTACGAGATCTCGCGATAACAAGCATGGCGGAACAGACGAAGAATTTTGCATGCTGTACATTGTATTTAATGAAAAACACCTTTATTAGACATGCCCGAGCACAAAGTTGGTACTCCTTTTGGTGTAAACAACATTTGGGACTAGTACACAGAGTTTATTATCGGTTATTCATAAAATTATTTTGCACCATTACGGAGATCCTATGGAATTGTAGCCCTATCCCGAAAACGTCAGAATTAAAAAAAAATTGGATAGGGCTACATTATTGCAGCTAGGAAATTTGGACAAAATCGTAAACATGCATTGCTGTTCTTTCATTTTTCATTCAATTACGTCATTATATTGATATCAACAAGAACAATCGTTTTTACTATGTCAAAAAGTTTCTACTCGTTTTTCGGACCCCAATTTAAGATTCGTTCCCCAGAATGAAAATGAAAACGACGACACATTAGCGCACATCTACAGGCCACTATCAGTCATATTCCGAAAGATGAAATGACTACCGCTTAAAATGTAAGGGAAGTTTGAGGAAGATAGTGTGACAGACACACGGACGATCCGTGATAACAACACTGTGCCCGACCTTTCGTTCAAAAATGCAAGTATTATCAGCAATGCTCTTAAACACCATTTGTATTTGTCCCAGAAGAGTGCACGTTTCAAAACTACATGTCATTCAGAAAGATAAATTTTTCACTTGGGAATAAAATAAAACAGTTACATGTATCTGCTGACTCAACAAAGCTTGCGAGTTAGTCATCGATTTTCCTCAAATCGGGTTCGTTATCGTGTTTTTATTTCACAAACCTCAAAAATCTTGTCGAGTGTTTTCTTCTTGTTAATTTAATGAAAAGGTGAAAGAGAATTTGAAAGAAACTCATGGGCATATACCAGTCACATATTATGTAACCTTTCTTCTACAATGAGACATACATGTAGTATCAAATGTATTTTTAAAAAGGATCTGTCTGGTATTAGAAATCCCTCAAAAATGTAAAAATTAAGTTTTTTTTGTTTTCGTTTTTTTTTGGGGGGGGGGTGGGGGGTGGGTGGTGGTTCAGTTACATTTTCTATCAAGCTTCAATAGTTTTGATATTTACCGATGCCCACCCAGACTCGTTATTAATATTTCTCAATGTTTATGGAATTCTTATAAAAACGACGTTCAAATTTGTTTTCGGCAATCGCACACAATTTTATACCCACTGCTAAAAGCATTAAAATACCATGCTTAGTTTTGAGTAAACTTTATTGAATTCTGCTAAACCATAATTTATACATAATTTGTTTCAACGTTTCAAAGGTGTAAACACCGTTAAAGGAAATGTTTGAACACCTATGTGAGAAAATTTGTAAACGCCTTCGCAACAAAGTGAAAAGATGTTTGTAGGTTACGAACGACAACTCGGGTTAGCGATTAACAATACTCCTTGTATCTTCTTTTAATCTCTCAAATTCTAAATGATGATTGTTTTCATATTCTAAGTGCATAAAGGTCAAGTTGAATACCTACAGCTCAATAACAAGCACCTGTGATCCTAGTTAGTAAACAAATAAATTCAGTATGACAAATTGCAATCACGGAAGGAGGTCCTATACTACCAAAGTAGAACCTTAAACAGCGTGCATCGCAAGCTTATACATCTGACATAGTGAAACGGAATAAGTATGAGATTTACAGCGATATCAGCTATCGAATTAACGATATCTGATCCGGTGTCAGAGGGCCTAGCGATATTAATAACGAATCCATGATATCTGATCCGGTGTCAGAGGGCCTAGCGGTATTAATAACGAATCCATGATATCAGATCCGGTGTCAGAGGGCCTAGCGATATCAATAACGAATCCATGATATCTGATGCGGTGTCGGCGATATCAATAGCGAATCCATGATATCTGATGCGGTATCAGTGGGTCTATTCACTGCCGGTGACCAGAATCAGAAAGAAAAACATATTTTCTGGATGTGATAAATAAAATATCAGTAATGGGGAGATAAAAGGATTTTATCTGGAGATGAGGGGAGGATTCGTATTGTTGCACAAACTTCACAATATTCTTTGCATTTCCAAAACGCACTTCACACATATTCTGGTGGGGAAATAGGGTTAGAGACAGGTCTGAGGATGAAAACAAGGACGTCTCGTCGTCAACAGTCCAATGGCGCTCTCGTCTACAGACAAATGTAGAAAAATGAATACAGATTGTAAACAAGTGTCTTGTCAATTAGGGCATGCTCTTCTACGTTCATTGTTCTGTGTGTGTGTTGGGAGGGGGGGGGGGGTATTTTATACTATAACATACGTGCATATTGTTTATGTTCGTCGCTCATTTTTTATATATTGGATTATTTTCCTTCTATATGTTTAATGGAAACGATTCCAAAGAATGCCGTTCGTAGATGCCTATTGTAATGTGCAGTTAAATGCCTCCCATGGAAGTATGAGGATAATATCTGAATACCAGCAGGTAGATGGGGCTTATCATGGGAATATACCATTACATGGACTTCTAGGTAGTACCACAATCATCAAGTACATTTAGTGCTGCCATTTCATGATTGCCTAATTGTACCAAAGAGGATCTAAAGCAACACAAACATGAAATGATCCGTGAAGTTTTAGCCCAAACAGTTATTATCGATGGAAAGAAGAAATATAATTCAACTATAGGACCATTAAGGAAACATGGCCGTATTCATGGTTTGAAAATTTATCAAACAAAAGCAGTTATTTTGTATTCAGACAATATGCAACTTTTCTGGAGCTCCACACAAATGTCGATTGGAATATTTTCAAAAGATGTTTTGCGAACTCTTTACATTAAAGTCGTATTGTCCTATGTTCGTCTGTTTAATTTTCTGTACAGAATTAACATGATGCAGCGGAATTAGTTTTTATAGTTATCACATGTAACTTTCCCTTAGTTACATTCTTGAAAACTTTTGCAAGTAAATGAAAACTGTGATCATGAGATTATTTAAAAAAAAGTAAATATAGTGGGAATCCATAAATGCATTGCCGCTCGTGGTGGGAACTCGTGCGCATACTTATCATACTCGTTGTAAATAGTAAAGCATGGAATCCGGTATGTAGAATAATTCTAATGATTTTGATGATTGTAATCCTGAAGAAATATAGAGAAATCTACACAAGTAGTAGCATGATAAAAAAAAAATCACAGCCGATATCAGAATAGCCTACCGGCTTTGTCTCTGAATATCTCAAATTCAAAGATTGGTCAAGCGGCTCCATCAATCTTTGGAAGGAAACTGAATCTTGGTTATTGACATTATTTGTCTGTGCCCTGTGAATGATCTGACTGAGTAGAGATTCTGTTTCTATTACCTGTAGACGGAAACAAGGACAGTACCCATGCAAAAAATTCATTTTTCAATATTGTCAGGCCCTAGAACAAGACAATTATAAAATGTCAGATTACAAGGTTTGCTAAAACACTTTCGAATTAGTCATTGGTCAAAATGACAGCGTAATCTATTGCGCGTGCTAAAGTACTTTTACAATGGATTGTCTTCAGTTCATTTAGTCCAAAGTCATCAAGCTTTGTCCTGCGTCCGTTTGTCCAGACATTTACATACGTAGGTGCATTGTACATGTATGTTTGCCTATCTGGCATAAACGTCTTACATTGCCATCTTACTATCAAGAACCATTGCTGGAACAAATGTCACTATACTTGGCAAAAATATATGTGGGTAAAGGCGATTCAAATATTATATTCAAGCGTCGTGCCCTATTACAAAGAAATATGTTACAGAAATTATAGCAGGGTATGAGATTCAGGTATTAGAAGTTCTTGAACACGCTTAACCAGAAATGATGAATCTTGTTTGAAAACTTTTTTATAGATAACGAAGACCGTATTAAGCATGTTCAAACTATGACCGGGGCTAGTGTTGGACACCACTAGGGTTTGTTAACGTTTACATACAATGTAAAAATATACTAGTATAGGATTTCAAACCTCCTCTAAATAATTACAAGGGTACAATATGTAAAACATTGAAACTTCCCCAAGGAGTGTAGAAATAATATCGTACACATGATGATCTTCAAGAACAATGTGGGGGTCACGATAAGGTTTTAAGTTTTAGATAGGGACACTTTACGTAAATGTCTTATCAGGGACCATAAGCACGGCATATCAAAATAAAATGCAAAAAAGTCTGAAGAAATGTAAACTCATATTTGTTCAACCATGGATCATGTTATCTGCATAGATCCAACAGGGCCGTAAATTAACCTTCAATTTGGAGGAGGCAGGAAATTAGGCGGGGGTCTGGGGGTCGCCCAGGCCCCCAGACGCTGAGCACATATTGTGCACACTGAACACGTTTCGTGCAAAATCCTTGATTCTAGGGCCTTCTAAGATGTTACTTGACTAACTCATTCTAAAAGAAAGATTTGGAATGCTTTTTAAGAGAGGTATCATGTTCTTAGTTATTGGAAACAACATAAATTCTAATGAACTTTAAATTTTAATTTTTTTTTGGCTCAAAAGTTGGAGGAGGCAGCTGCCTCCTCCGCCTCCACGTAATTTACGGCCCTGTCCAATGAAAATTATTTAATTGTTTTCGTAAGAACCACAAGTACATGCATAAACATACCAACAGAAAGATATGTCCAGTCGATTAAAAGGGGCTAATCTTTTTTAACCTTTTCGGAATTGTGCTACCGGATCTCAAACATCCTTCTTTCGGATTGACATTACTTTCATCCTGAGTATTTCTAGGATATCGCGTTGTCCTCCTACCACAAATATCCTCTCTCATCCCCAGTTCAATGACCCTCAATCTGTAGCATTGTATATAATTTAACGTCCCTCTCAAAATTTATCACTAATATGGCGCTATTTCCGATGAAGGGCTGTTAAATTTAGGCCTATAAGGGAGGGATCTTTATCGTGCCACACCTGCTGTGACACGGGACCTCAGTTTTTGCGGCCTCATCCGAAGGACCCCCCCCCCCCTTTAATCGCCTCTTACGACAAGCAAGGAGTACCGAGGACCTATTCTAACCCCGATCCCCTCAAGAATACTCTGTACCAAATATCATACATCTGTTGATACTGGACAGTGTCACTAATAGAGATACAGTGAACATCTATGTAATCTGCACACAGAACATGGCAATAGAAAAAAACAACTTTGTCCTAAATTCATACAGGGAGTTAAGGACACGTTCTAGTTCGAATTCCCCTCCTTCCAGCAGACCGATCAATAGTTAATTTTCCTGAAGATGTTCTCTGTTTACTGTCATAAATCTCATCACCGTTCTCGCGTTGTGAGCATCTGCAACACGTTTTAATATAGTTTGTCCGGAATTTGTCTCAGTGCCCGTGCTTTTAACGTAATTACATTAAATAAAGTATCTCTAGAATGAATGTTAACTCTATTTAGCCTATACATTACCGAGAATTGCTTTTAAATTCATTAAGGGAAGGTGCAATAGAAATAGCTGATTGTGTAATGATAAAAAACAATTCTGACGTCCATAATGTCGGTTACGTAATTGAGATACTATATTCACTTCCTTAATAATTTCCTGACCAAATGCATCCTTGTTAATAGCATAAATTTCTATATATAGTGTGCATAAACATCGATGTAACCCATTCATATTTGTTTTTAAAGACATAATTATCAACATGCACTGAAAATATGTTCATAATGGAAGACCATGGTTGGAAGTAGTAGCTCACGTTTGTAATGAAAAACTTCTAATGTCATAAAATGCGACGTAGATTAATGTGACTTTAAAATACAAGAATTTGCCATGCAAAAAAAAATATTGGCATATCTATTTTAACTATTGTGCGCATGAAACAATCATTTGTCAGGTTCTTTTTAATTAATATCATCGAAAAGTTACGATGAATCAAAATTTTAAAGACCTACAGTGCTAAATGCCAGAGATCGAGTGACTGATTTATTTATAGTTAGTTCGAAACTTTCGCAGAAAAGGGTGCATATTGAATGACAGCGAACAATATGACACCTTCATGCAGCAAGTGATGACATTCGTCAGACGACCATTAAACCAATTACAAAATCAAGTCTTTTGAAAGGTGGATTCAACCTCTGTATCAAATGGACAATTGCTGAGGTTTACTGCATAGAGGAAACCAACACACCGCTGATAGTTGCTCATCTTAATTCAAGACAGATAACAACGTATAAGTCACACGACCAGCCTAACGACAATAAATCCGTTTACACGATACCCCTTTATCGGTTCTGACATTTATGTAATTGATTCTGTTTCCGCCACACCATGCCTTGTCAATTGGTAACGAGAATGCGTTTTTCTGCTTTTTTTATTTCAGGATTAAATGGCTGTATACAGTGACTGGTTTATTTTTATATCCATATCCGTAATGGTAAAGGGTCGATACTCGAGGTCTATAAAATGGTTAGTAATAACGAGAGCAGCGAGCGGTCCAAGGGGCCTGCACCGAAGCGAGTTCTGACGGTAGCACTAGTACCAATCTCTCACCAGAGGGCGTTACGCTAAGCTCCACAACACCTCTGTTTACAAGAATTTTGTAAAACAGAGCGTCTTTGAAAATAAAATAAATCTGCATCATTTTCATAAATAAAACATAAATTTATAAGTTAAAAACACATTGGTAGTTATAGAAACGCTGTATTACGTTAGTGTAACCTCCATATTCATGGAACTATTTTGTCTTGTCAAATGTATTAATTTCATTTTCACTTCGTAACTATGGACTCTACATAAAAGTACATTAGAAAAACTAGCGAGATTATAATGATGAAAATCTGACATTACACAAAGAACAGAAACGTGTCTTTCTGTTGGAGTCAAAGACGCTATTTTGTCCGTGCGAGATCATGTGGTTAGCCGAACTATTTATCAGACGATAACAGAGGTGAAAGTGAAGCTTGCGAAGCGCGCCCTCTGGTGAGAGAATGCACTAGTGCAAGAAAAAACTTCGTGTTTGTTCCAAGTGGCGACTAAATCGGATTCAGTATAAACCATATCAAAATATATGACACAAGGTTTGTCTCGTTTTTTACTGTAGACTGTCGTGCAGTTTTATTCCAAACTACAGCAAATGTTTCCAAACTTTAAATTCTGAAACATTCAAATGTTGATGTATGAGATAAAGCAATGTTCAAGTGTGTATTTATCTAGCTGCGCTGCCCAAACAGTAGCACTGTCAAAACATTACCCACGGGGCAATTCAAAAGGAAAATAGAGATCTGAACAAACAATTCCCAGGAAAATAAACATTGGTTTATTCCTATGTTGTTTTTGTTGTTGTTTTACGTCATTCCGGTAAAGACGTTACCACCTTAACGTGAAAGACACAGCATTGTGAGCGATGCGTTACGCTTACGACAGTAGTTGTTAAGGGTCTTTATCTTGGTTAGGAGATTGCCGACTTTCAGGCGCGAATGAATGTATCGCGTTTTCATAATTATCTGAAGGAATCGCGATAAAACCGATGTGAAAGTATTATGAATGTTATAAAATACAAAGTTATAATTCCAATATTATTCAATTCATTACAATTTTTTTTTATTGGATAAAAATTAAGCTGAGCAAGAATTTGCACATCGATAAATCCGAAAATGCGACGCATTCATTCCTGATTATAATAATTAAACATTTTTTTGGAAGGATTTATCGATGTGTAAACTTCGGAAACTAACAAAAGTGCTTCATATTTTTATTCATTTTGTGAGTAAAATGTCCAGAGTTTACATACCGCTAAATTCTTCGACCGAAGTGTTTTAAAAGTTGTGTTACTGAGCATTCAGCCACTTTGAAACAAAAGTAAGCGTGACAAAGGTAATGACTCGTCTATTAACCGTGTAAATAACAACTAATGGCTTCCATTGACTGAGTATGGAATATACGAGGTCTTCACGTGATCGATGTAAACCAATCATAATATTACAAATTTGCAGGAGGTTAAATATTGTATAATGCATCGTTGGTATTGTATGTTCAGATTGTATTGTATGTGAATTCCAAAATATATACAATATAAATGGGAAATTATAGACTGATATAAATGCAAAGTTATATGTACAAAAATGAACAAACTGAAATAGAAAATTTACAAATTAAATGGACAATTACTTTATAAATACGGAAAATTGTAGAATACAAGTAGAATTTCTACAATGCAAATGAACAATTATACAATACAAAGAAAGATTATATACAATACAAATTGTGAAATACACAATACAAGTGGACAGTTATTGAATACAAATGGAAAAAATCGAATATTGCACCGGTTCACACGCCATAATGGGTGGAAAAAAAATGATATGAATTAGTCCGCATCCCTTCTTCTGATGGCTAGTATACCCATCGCTGGCACCAAACACCGTAATGTATTGAATTCTGATCCTTTAAATAACGCGAGTATTGCCGTTACTGAGTGGCTAAAACTTGTCCTTTGAACGAGGCCGCAAAAACCGAGACCCGTGTCACAGCAGGTGTGGCACGATAAAGGTCCTTCCCTGTTCGAAGGCCAAAAGCGCCGAACATAGGCTTAAATAGTACAGTCCTTCACCGGCAATGGTGACGTCTCCATATGAGTGGAAGATTCTCAAGTGGGGTACATACAGCTAACCAACCTTATCGCTCAAGGTCGCGGCATATGACGTCACACATTACATGGTGCGGAAGCGTACATGTCAAATATCGAGAGTAATATCATGCTTATCGCTGAATTCCGTCGCTTTCAAACTCCATCACTACGCAAAATATTTCTTTTAAAACATATTCTAATTTAATTTGGCACGAATAGAATTGCTTTGCACAAAAATTAAAATACACATGTACTACAAAAATGTACTTTGCGTTAAACAAGCTGTACCTACATGTATATAGCACTCATGATGATATTCAAATACGTAAGTGCATGCACAGGGGCTAAGCCCGTTTTGGGCCCGAACTCTGTGATGCCATAAATATAGAAAGGGGTCTAACTCTGACACAGATAAAAAACTAACCACCCGCTTCAAATGCCTAAAAAATCTTAAACTAGGTAAGCTATGCGTAATTTGTCGTTTTCCGTGCATAGATTAATGTTTTAACTACTTGCATGCCAAATTTCAAGTCACTGGTTCTTAAAATAACAAAGATATACGTCATCGTTCTCTCGATTTCACTTGTATATTTTTACTAGGACATTTACCGGTCCAGGTCACGGCTTACCTAGTTTAAGATTTTTTAGGCATTTGAAGCGAGTGGTTAGTTTTTTTTTATCTGTGTCAGAGTTAGACCCCTTTCTATATTTATGGTATCACAGAGTTCGGGCCGAAAACGGGCTTAGCCCCTGTGAGTACATGTAAGAAGGATATATCAGTATTTATTGTCAATGTACAATATCCAGGGGTATGTGATTTTGTAAAAGTTTTCTAACGGTAGCCTATCACACCATTTCCATTGCCGTTGTTAAACTATGAATTTGATTGTGACGTCTCCAGTGCCGATCCATTTCTGCCCAAACACCCTTATAGGCAGTAAAAGTGCTCCATTCAGACAGCCTTATAGGCAGTAAAAGTGCTCCATTCAGACAGCCTTATAGGCAATAAAAGTGCTCCATTCAGACAGCCTTATAGGCAGTAAAAGTGCTCCATTCAGACAGCCTTATAGGCAGTAAAAGTGCTCCATTCAGACAGCCTTATAGGCAGTAAAAGTGCTCCATTCAGACAGCCTTATAGGCAGTAAAAGTGCTCCATTCAGACAGCTATACAGGCAGTAAAAGTGCTCCATTCAGATCACGTGATTCGGCGGATTGACCGTTACATTTTCAAACGACCGATTCCATTTACTTGAGGATAGCGAACATGCGATACCGCAAGCTTACTTTTAGTGGCCTATTAACTAGGGCGACAATATCGTCTGATAGGATATCCTTAGGAAAAAAGGTGGGTTTTCTTTAGAAAAACATATAACAGTGAACAAAGATTGATAGTAGAATAGAAGACAGTTATTAGAGATCAGGTTTATTACATGTATTACGACTGTCTTATCAGTGAATCTTGCGCATGATAAAACCCATTTTGATATTTCCCCCTATTGTCAGGTGGTAATATCCGCACGAGTTGCATTGGAAATATAACTCTATCTTCCGCTTCCCATAAAACTTTGGCAGATTTATCCGCTAAATCCCTGGCTCACAGAGGCAACACTAAGTGGATATTCTGAATTTAACTTTATATCAAGCGGAGCTCGGACAGGCCAAAGAAGACAAAATCGACAAAAGGAGAGAGATAATCTCAACATAATGCAATCTTGCACTCAATCCACATTAAACTTGGTTACGAAAATGGCCGAGTGTGTTCCGACAGATACTGGGACAAATAGTCATTTGACACGTACTGTAATTAAAAACTTTCCACAGTTGTTTATAACTTTAAACGAAGGTGAAAATATTACCCTGCAGTATCTAAGTGATTATACATGTAGATCCTCACACAACAGACACGGGTCCATAGTAGCCACTAATCACACAAACGGCCGATAACATCACCTGTGTTCACATCATTAAAGTTTTCTTTTGAGTTGAACCTTGGAGCCAATCAAAATTTGGTCACAGTGGCGTAATATGTCAAGATTTGTGGGGAGTGGATTGGATCGAAAATCCTTGGCCTGCGAGGTAGAACTCTACCAGGATTTAGTTTTTATTTTCGCATCGCATCCGGGAGCGAGTTAGTCTCCTTCAATCAGACGCTTGACTCTCCGCAAATCTCCGACGAGCAGAGAAGACAACCAAGCGTTTGGTTGAACGCGACTAAGAGCGAGTTCGCCTAACTTTGTCCAATGAGATGACTTGCATTTGGTATTGTGGTTGGTAAATGTATAGCAGTCGCACTAGTGATATACTGTATAAGTACCAGTAGAGAAACCGTCCTCTGTTTTGATACCCAAACTCTGTCAACTCGCGGTATACATATAACTACCGGCATTTCATTTTTTGAAAAGTTAAATTTGCTGTTTTTAACTACACATACATGTATGTTATCTTTATGAAACTTAAACATTTGACTCTCTCTATTTCGCCAGTGCCTAATATCAACAAACAGGTAAAATTTGCTTATTAATGAATGTATAAATACATGTATTCAGTAGAGAATTCAATAATCCTACATTTGGAGAAATATTTCGTGATAATATCTGGTGAGAGAGGGCTTTGAAACAATGCCAACATGTCCCCATGTTTTCTAAAAGAAAACAAAAACAACCAGATGTAATCAAATTGATCAGACCATTCTCACACGACGCCATGCTTGTCCAATATGTTCTTGAAAGAAAATTCCAACCAAATAAGAGATTTAGTTGATATTATTCTCTGGAGGACGAACTGATTTTACTATTAGACAGAACACGAACACGGAACGACATACTCTAAGATCATTATCAATATTCTTAGTGGATTTGGGGGGGGGGGGGGTTCTTAGTTTCCATTTATTCTTTGTATAGCTGTTCATTGAGGGCATATTATCAGTACGTGAATCATGATATATATTTTGTATAATACCGGTAGATACCTGGTGGATGTGTAAGGTTGATATGATACCACTGTGCTACATGCACGTGTTAATTGAATTATATGTATATATGAATTTGATATTCAACGATATTACACGTATACCAGGTACAGCCTAACCGAACACGAGGCGGGTGTCACTTTCAATCTATCCTGTAAAAAAAAAAGCTGATGTCTATTTCATTGAATAATAAACAGGAGGATATGGCGTCGTAATTACGTACAGAATCAATAGTACAGTGCAACGCACAGTGAGTGAGTAGATAGTTGTGGCAAGTCGTTACCTAATTTGGTTTTCTAAGTTAAAACAGTAAACAGTGGCGATATATTTGAGTGTGGTCTATTTCGTATGGATATTGTGTTAATGTCAGTCCGAACATGAAATGCTTTGTATGATACTTTTCTTGACAAGAGAACATGCGTACTACTTGTACATACCAATCAACTTGTTAGAACTGCGCATGGGGCTCCGAAACTTACTAGTAATTCACGTAGATAGCTTGTACCTATAATATCTAACATGTCACCTTGAACTAAGCAAACTTGTTATGTCTTACTCGGGTTATTTCGGACGAAACCTGTTATTTATGCGATCCAATGTAAACTATCGAATGCGCGTATTAACACATCATCGCCTCCTTGTGGAATAATTTGGCGCACCTGTTGGAAAATTAAGTACTGTTACTTCAATCAGTTCATATGTCTTCCATTCAATATATCAGAGTTCTAACCTAAAGCATAGAAAATGCTAGGGATGTGCTAAGGTTATGTTGCATAAATACCGTATCATATCTTTGTCGAGCTATAGAGTGGAAAGGGTTTGGGAATGGTTGGTGAGATATGCGGAAAATTGTAGGTTGCATCTTTAGAAACATAAATTTCATAGCCATTAACGTACTGATTAACAGATAAACTAGGTTCAATGAAGCTTAAAACATGCCTGATGCATCACTCCTTAAGAAACATCATCAGTGACACTGTTCAGATTTATCAATTGCTTGAATGCCATCACAACACAAGAGTTTATTGTGTTTATATATTATGTATGTCTTTCAGATATATGTTAAGAGAATCAAAACATGAGCGACTTTGTTTTAATATTGATTAAAATTAGTCAATATTTACATTGTCTGAATTATGCAGTAACACGTGACACGATTTTCTTGATCCAATATCAGCTCCTGAAGAGTTAACAAAATAAGAAAACCCATAATGATGTATGATTCCGACAATTTCATAATACTTTACAAACCAGTGAATGCGGAAAAGGCCGAATATACAGTTAATGATATATATATCGTATAAAGTGGTGAGGGGGCTCGGAATTGACACACGATCTTGTAAAATTCAGCGCCCTCGTTGGTCAAAATCCAAATTGACTGACTTTTTAATCTAAGATGGCTAAAGTTTGGTCAATTGTTCTCACAAAATGAAATGAATTCAGTTCTTTTTTGTCAGAGATTGGAACACAGTATGGATAAATACTTCGCTTCGTGCCTCATTACAATCACAAAATGAGAATTACATCCATTCCTCCCCGGGGACTGGGTTCATATTGTCCAGTCTCTACTTTCAGACTGTGTGCCTCCTGAAATGTGTTATCGATTTAAGTCATACGGATCAAATGCAAAATTAGTTTTTAAAGGTAGTATACGTTGAATGTTTCCCCGCGGTGTATTAAACCACTCACTGAAATAGAGGGATGGTGGTACTTTTTCAATCTGATTAAAATACAGATCTCTCAAATAGCGCGGAGCTCTCAGCGCTGTGCGTTATTTGGGAGATCTGTATTTTAATCAGGTCGGTACTTTTTAACTTATGAATTGATTTTGGTGGTGATGATTTCTAATGTCGTTTTCAAATAATTCTGTTGATATGAGTTAAGTTATAAGTCAGTGGCAGATTACTACGACCAATGTTGCTTAGGATGCAGAGGTTTGCCGTATAGCTCCCTGTGTAAAACAAAGTTCGTCGATTAGATTTTCTAGTTGAGGACAATATACACACACATTGCTGATTATATAGATAGGAATGGGTCATTTTTTAATTTCTGATATTACCGTAAAATACATGCTTTTACGGTTCAAGTCAAAGATATATATACATTATTTGATATGGAGAAACTTGGGTTCAAAATTGTTGGTACATGTCTTAAAAACCTGTGAGTATTTCTTTTACGTTTGGTCGCATAAAGGTAAAAAGGTCTAGTCGCGTATAGGTAAAAAAGTCTAGTCGCGTAAAGGTAAAAAAGTCTAATCGCGTAAAGGTAAAAAAGTCTAGTCGCGTAAAGGTAAAAAAAAAAAAAAAAAAAAGTCTAGTCGCGTAAAGGTAAAAAAAAAAAAAAAAGTTCTGTCGCGTAAAGGTAAAAAAGTCCTGTCGCGTAAAGGTAAAAAAGTCCTGTCGCGTAAAGGTAAAAAAAAGTCTAAAATGTCTAAGCTACATATGTGTAGAAGCACGGATTTCACAGTATGGTCAAAACATGAAAATATGAAAAGGTTAATAGAAAGAATATATGGTTTTAGCTTATAAAGCATGCTGTGTTGTTGGATTTTTACACTAGCCAGTTTGTATCAATATACTTAAGACAATATCTCACTATTATTAAGCATGCCATGTTGATAAATCTTTAATTAAAGCGACTTTATGAAGAAATCTTGAATGATATAACAACTTCCAAAACCAATTGATATACAATGTCCCCATCGATCAGTAAATAATCAACCAATTATAGTACTCAGTATCATTACGCCATGGTCTTCGTCCTCTATACCAGAGTCCATTGTTGTGAGGAAGCCAGAAAACGGACAACCATGCTCTTCAAGACCGATAGATACGACGTGCTACTTATAATCACTAACGGTTTATAGGTTGCTTTCTATGAAATGATTTCCTGTTAATAAATGAAATATTTCTCATCATTGTTACGAGAGCCACATACTGTACATGTTATTACGAGGACATATGAAAGGTGAAGATAACGAATAGTGATCAATCTCATAACTCTCATAAGCAATACAAAACAGAGAGTTGGGCAAACACGGACCCATGGACACACCAGAGGTGGGATCATATGCCTAGGAGGAGTAAGCACCCCTTGTCGACCGGTCACACCCGCCGTGAGCCCTATATCTTAATCAGGTAAAAGGTGTTATCCTTAGTCAAAATCAGTGTGCCAAGGACGGCCTAACAATCGGCATGAAACACATCAGACAGCATTTGGTTTAATGATAGGTTGCATTGGCAAACTAGATCGTTATAACCACCATAGAAGTTGCGAAATGCTGATTTAAAGCAAGACTGTTTGAACCCCTGCACCACTGACTTGTTTGTCAGTAGCTTACCTCGATTTGAAAACTGATCATAGGCAGAACAAGCTCTTGTTTATCGAATCAGTTAAGAGATATAAACACCATATGCAGATGATAATGGAATATTTCTACACTGTACATAAATATGGGAGGTTGACGATGGAGAAGTTGAAATCATTCCTCTCAATTTTCCGAAAATATTACTGGTCAGTTATCCCATAATCCATCAAGTCAAACGAAACAATGGTATAGAACAGAGGAATAAAAATTGGTATAAGATATCAGAACGGGCACGTTGCATTTAGAGTTAGTACAATAACCCCAAAATCTCAAACTCCACCTAAAGTTCAAGAACTAGCAACCATAGCATTTTATTGTGAAGTCAAGCGTGACAAAAGGGTCCCGGTTTCTGACGTAGTTCATTTATTCTCTCAAATCCACTAACCTGTCTGACGCATGAGAACACATCCACTAACCTGTCTGACGCATGACGAGAACTAATCCACTAACCTGTCTGACGCATGAGAACACATCCACAAACCTGTCTGACGCATGAGAACTAATTCACTAACCTGTCTGACGCAAGAGAACTAATCCACTAACCTGTCTGACTCATGAGAACAAATCCACTAACCTGTATGACGCATGAGAACACATCCACTAACCTGTCTGACGCATGAGAACTAATCCACAAACCTGTCTGACGCATGAGAACTAATCCACTAACCTGTCTGACGCATGAGAACTAATCCACTAACCTGTCTGACCCATGAGAACAAATCCACTAACCTGTCTGACGCATGACGAGAACTAATCCACTAACCTGTCTGACGCATGAGAACAAATCCACTAACCTGTCTGATGCATGAGAACAAATCCACTAACCTGTCTGACGCATGAGAACACATCCACTAACCTGTCTGACGCATGAGAACTAATCCACTAACCTGTCTGACGCATGAGAACAAATCCACTAACCTGTCTGACGCATGACGAGAACTAATCCACTAACCTGTCTGACGCATGAGAACTAATTCACTAACCTGTCTGACGCATGAGGACAACAAATCCACTAACCTGTCTGACGCATGACGAGAACTAATCCACTAACCTGTCTGACGCATGAGAACAAACCCACTAACCTGTCTGACTCATGAGAACTAATCCACTAACCTGTCTGACGCATGAGAACACATCCACTAACCTGTCTGACGCATGAGAACAAATCCACTAACCTGTCTGACGCATGAGAACACATCCACAAACCTGTCTGACGCATGAGAACAAATCCACTAACCTGTCTGACGCATGAGAACTAATTCACTAACCTGTCTGACGCATGAGAACACATCCACTAACTGTCTGACGCATGAGAACAAATCCACTAACCTGTCTGACGCATGAGAACTAATCCACAAACCTGTCTGACGCATGAGAACTAATCCACTAACCTGTCTGACGCATGAGAACTAATCCACTAACCTGTCTGACCCATGAGAACAAATCCACTAACCTGTCTGACGCATGACGAGAACTAATCCACTAACCTGTCTGACGCATGAGAACACATCCACTAACCTGTCTGATGCATGAGAACAAATCCACTAACCTGTCTGACGCATGAGAACACATCCACTAACCTGTCTGACGCATTAAAACTAATCCACTAACCTGTCTGACGCATGAGAACTAATCCACTAACCTGTCTGACTCATGAGAACTAATCCACTAACCTGTCTGACGCATGAGAACACATCCACATACCTGTCTGACGCATGAGAACTAATCCACTAACCTGTCTGACGCATGAGAACAAATCCACTAACCTGTCTGACGCATGACGAGAACTAATCCACTAACCTGTCTGACGCATGAGAACTAATCCACTAACCTGTCTGACGCATGAGGACAACAAATCCACTAACCTGTCTGACGCATGACGAGAACTAATCCACTAACCTGTCTGACGCATGAGAACAAACCCACTAACCTGTCTGACTCATGAGAACTAATCCACTAACCTGTCTAACGCATGAGAACACATCCACTAACCTGTCTGACGCATGAGAACAAATCCACTAACCTGTCTGACGCATGAGAACACATCCACAAACCTGTCTGACGCATGAGAACAAATCCACGAAGCTGTCTGACGCATGAGAACTAATTCACTAACCTGTCTGACGCATGAGAACACATCCACAAACCTGTCTGACGCATGAGAACTAATCCACTAACCTGTCTGACGCATGAGAACTAATCCACTAACATGTCTGACGCATGACGAGAACTAATCCACTAACCTGTCTGACCCATGAGAACAAATCCACTAACCTGTCTGACGCATGACGAGAACTAATCCACTAACCTGTCTGACGCATGAGAACACATCCACTAACCTGTCTGACTCATGAGAACACATCCACTAACCTGTCTGACGCGTGAGAACTAATCCACTAACCTGTCTGACGCATGAGAACTAATCCACTAACATGTCTGACGCATGAGAACTAATCCACTAACCTGTCTGACTCATGAGAACTAATCCACTAACCTGTCTGACGCATGAGAACACATCCACAAACCTGTCTGACGCATGAGAACTAATCCACTAACCTGTCTGACGCATGAGAACAAATCCACTAACCTGTCTGACGCATGAGAACTAATCCACTAACCTGTCTGACGCATGAGGACAACAAATCCACTAACCTGTCTGACGCATGACGAGAACTAATCCACTAACCTGTCTGACGCATGAGAACTAATCCACTAACCTGTCTGACGCATGACGAGAACTAATCCACTAACCTGTCTGACGCATGACGAGAACTAATCCACTAACCTGTCTGACGCATGAGAACACATCCACTAACCTGTCTGACGCATGAGAACTAATCCACTAACCTGTCTGACGCATGAGGACAACAAATCCACTAACCTGTCTGACGCATGACGAGAACTAATCCACTAACCTGTCTGACGCATGAGAACTAATCCACTAACCTGTCTGACGCATGACGAGAACTAATCCACTAACCTGTCTGACGCATGATAACACATCCACTAACCTGTCTGACGCATGAGAACACATCCACTAACCTGTCTGACGCATGAGAACTAATCCACTAACCTGTCTGACTCATGAGAACTAATCCACTAACCTGTCTGATGCATGACGAGAACTAATCCACTAACCTGTCTGACGCATGAGAACACATCCACTAACCTGTCTGACGCATGAGAACTAATCCACTAACATGTCTGACTCATGAGAACTAATCCACTAACCTGTCTGACGCATGAGAACAAATCCACTAACCTGTCTGACGCATGACGAGAACTAATCCACTAACCTGTCTGACGCATGACAACTAATCCACTAACATGTCTGACGCATGACAACAAATCCACTAACCTGTCTGACGCATGCCGAGAACACATATTCCTAACTATACACATATCCATAAAAGTTGGTCAGAGGTACAAGAAGAAGAAAAAAACCAATCATCAAAAACCACGGGGGACATGCTAATTCATAAATCTATATAATGGACATACCCACTTTTTTAGTTACTTAACATCTGGTTTCGACATCGAGTTCTGAAAATTTCCTAATATTTAGTCCTGGGTATGATGTCTGTTTACCTGATTATTTCTGTTGTGTGTCAGAGCGCTACGTTCTATACACTATTGTGAAATTCGTCAGCTGCTTCTCCTGAATTTGTACATAGCCTCTCATTAAGCGGAATATCTGTCCATCCTCCCGGCTCAACTAGTAGATGGTGATTTGTAGAACGAAGTTTCTTAATATAAGTGGCAAAACACGCAAGTACTTTTCACATTCGAAATTCGATTTTAAAAGTTTATGTACAACACCTTTAGATGAACTATTACTATTAGAATATCATGTTTATATATTGGCCTTGTAATATTTGTTTAAACCACAGCAGTAATCCCTTTTGTGATTATTATAAGTGGATCAATCCAAATATTAGATAAACTCCACAACTCATGAAATTCTAGGTACAGAATCGACCCATGGATTCGCGCCATTTTCAGTAATAAGATATCTATATAAAATACCAGTTTATATTTTCATTTTCGGTACTAATCAGTTTACACCAGTATTCTCGTGAGTGCAGTGACAGACGCGTGTAGCGAGAAACGCCCCGTTTTACAATTCATGTATAAACCACGAAATGGGGAACTTCTTTTCAGACAAAGTGTATGTTTAAATATCTTAAATAAATGCGCTCAATAATATTTGAAAAATTTCAAAACCCCATATTTCGCAATCGTGTGGTAATACTGACACGATCATCTGCTGAGGAAGTTCTAACTGGCATATAATAGGAAGATTTGTCTCCAACTACCGCCTCTCGGGCGGAGTCGTGACGTGGTGAAGTACGTGTATACCACTTCTCTCGGGCGGAGTCGTGACGTGGTGAAGTACGTGTATACCACTTCTCTCGGGCGGAGTCGTGACGTGGTGAAGTACGTGTATACCACTTCTCTCGGGCGGAGTCGTGACGTGGTGAAGTACGTGTATACCACTTCTCTCGGGCGGAGTCGTGACGTAGTGAAGTACGTGTATACCACTCGTTAAGATATCATGTACTCTCTGTACACAACGACAAATAGCCGGTCACTATCATTATATCTTAGAATGTAGAGCATAATTGAAATTACGTAAACAATTTCTATGTATTTAAGTTTTTCTAATTATTGAGATGAAAAAATCACGGGAAAATGTATGTTTGTTTATTGCTAAGTTTGTTGTTTGAGCAAAAAAAAAAAAAAAAAAAAAAAAATAGCTTCATCGAAGGCAGCTTGCTGATAACAAGCATTTCGATAAGTTTTACTTAAAAAAAAATTATAGACTAGTACATGAAATGGTGAAGATAACGACCATTACATATAATGCTTACTAGGTTTTCTACGAAATTTGTTCTCAATATTTACCCCTGACATGTCTGTATTTGTGTTACACGTGCGTATTTCGAAACAAATTTGGGGGATTTTCAATAGATGTTCTAACAAGAAAAACGAACAAGAGTACACCTAACTATTTTTTAATTAGTTTATTTTAATTATTTGAAAGATTGTCTGAGTCTCATCTACACCGTTTAGCAATTACCACGTGGGCTTTAATAATGGATTCCGAACAAAAGTTACACGTATGTCGGCCCTGTGAGCGCTATATAGGGGCGTAAACTATGACGATCCATCAAATTAAAACAAGGCAAATAAATCTTATAAAATTTTCAGCAACTATTACTAATCATCCATAAATTAAGGTGACAAATTTCCAGGGTAGGCTTTCTATTTGACCAGTAAACCCGCGAGATACTTGTTCATGTATACGCTAATTAAGGACCATTCTAATACTCACATGGAATTCCTAAACACATTTCATTTCAGTTATGTAGTAACACTACAAGACAACAGATAATTACATATATCCTCTCCATGCAATATGGCTATTCATTTATAAATGAGATCTAGAGATGTATAAGCTTAACGTTACGGTTCAGTTCCGTTTATTCGCAGAAACCATATACAATGCAACTTAAGGACGTACTCTACATCGTCATAATGGCTGACTTCCTTTTAAGACATGGATGAAAATATAGATATCAACAATATTTGTCTATACATTTTTTTTTTAAATCAACGATCGATTAGCTCAGTAGGTAAGCCCATCTACTACTGAACTGTAGATCGCGGGTTCGAGTCCAGCAGGGGTTTTTAAAAAAAAAAATTCTTCAGATTGCTGTCTACTAAAACCGTATTTTTTTTTTTTACTAAATAAAGTAAATTTGAAAGTTTTCAATTTCAAAATATTGGTGTACACATCCTCCACTTTTCATCCCAAAAGAAAATCTGCAGTTTATGTAATGACTGAAAATTGTATTTTATTGATGTAAATGACGTTGTATGTTCTCCAGACGTATTTACTTAACATATAGATAAATATACATGTATCAAATTTACTTAACACATAGATAAATATACATGTATCAAATTTACTTAACATATAGATAAATATACATGTATCAAATGTACTTAAGAAATGAAACTTATAATTTTTTGTTTGATGCATGTATCAAACGAAACATTGGACGGAAAACTTCATCAATGCGCTAAAATTAGAACGGGGAAGACGCATTCCAGAGAAATGTAGTCCCGCGTGCTGAGTGCAGATGAACTCCGAACGAAATTTTGACAGTGAAATCAAACGAATTTTTCAACCAATCAGCATCGTTGATAAGTCATCACTTTAAAAGTTATTAAATGATTTACATATAACATTTGAATTCAAAATACAATTCACTAAGCCCAGCGCATATTGGTGAACTTTGTGGCGGTCTGACTGACATTGAACACTGTTTATAGACATAAAGACACATAACAAACGCTGTATCAGGATGCGAGGTGGGAAACTAAACACATTATACATATCACAATGATTTCATTAATTTTTGTTGTGGGTGTCTATACCTCAAAATCAGAACCCCTTCACAAAATTGATAAAGAGATACTTTTCTGTTTTTGTTGTATTCAATGTAATATCATTTCGATAGGTATTCTTTTTCTAATCTTGAAATTGTCCCACTTAACACGACAAATAATAAGAACACTCTCTGTAACAAGGCATCGGCTTTTTCAAAAATATAACAAAGCTGTTTAAAAAGTATAAGAATGAAATTGATATCTTACAATGTATAATTATATTGTTTGAGAGCTTTATAAAATTAGAAATAGATTTGATATAGATATCGAATTCCTTTCTTTAATACAAACATCAGGACTATGGTCGGTTTTGCGAGTCTCTTAAGCATAAGCAAACTTTGTAATAATTGTACTAGACACAGATCTTATTAGCGAGCACATCTCTCAAGCAAACGGGAACAAAATTGTGGGGAATTTTGATTTGTGTACTTTTGTTAACCTCTCGGTTTTTCTTCGATCGGTCATTGGTTTTGATTTACTTTCAAAATGAGCGAAACTATTTCAATTAGGCGTTTTACAACTCTGGCTGACCACAGCCAATTCTTTGTCCGAGTGACGTGTTGAATGTACGGCTATCATACACGTCTATATATAATAATAAAAATTAAATGATTAAACAGTAATAGAAAGAAGTGAAGACTCTCCTACCGAATGATAACACATCTTTATTTGTAATTATTTAATTATCCCTCTACATCAATAAATCAATCAATCAATCTGAAACACTATTATACAATTTTCTACATGTTGTCCTATTGATATTCAACAATGATTTTTAAACAGATAATTTAATTCATGTATACGTCTATTATATAATTTATCATAAAGAATTTAAAAGATCCTACCAATAAGAATTCGGAGAACATATTAGCTACATGTACATTACTGTACAAATAAATTACTAAGTTCTTCAGTTCTAATTAGTCATGGATACCAGCCCAATAACAGGTCCAAAATATTTTTTAAAGGTTGGTTTTTGTATGAAGTGGGATAATATCAATTATATACATGTATCAACAGTCTTTGGGGGAGAAAAATGAGTTTCCATGAAATGGGTGGTGTTTGCTGATTTTACATGTAACATTATCTCTGAAACAGTGCAACTCTAATTGCAATTCATTCGAATCCTATTTATAAAATATTTACGAAAAAGCATATGAAACAAATGTTTGATATAATCCCATACGAAATTATTAAAAATTATTATTTTCATACGCTTACCTTCCCATCATCAGAGGTTAAGTCCCCTGAATCCTCGTGTTCAGAACCTCCCTGCCCCGCAGAATCCTCCTTCCTTCTCCTCAGTTTTATTAACGAACTCATGACGGTGATGTAAATCCCCTTTTTTTCACAGACAAAATCTATCAGCACCCCCCGTGCAATACACAGTTCCGCTGCTGTGAAGCTTTGCCAAATTAATGTCTTAAGACGAAGCTATCCCTCTCTGTATTCTGAACCCGCGATGACTTTAATCGAAGAAGACTGGGGTGTTTCTTCGACATGCAAGGAAACCGTTTAATCCGATTTACGCTTTCAGAGTGTCAAGGTTCAATGTAATTTGTCCTCGCCTTATCCGTCAAATGTCTGACTGCTTAAGGTTACTCCATTGAAGAGAAAAATTAGATATCTAATATGTGTATTGGGATTCTTTTCTGCTCGGTTCCGTTTCTGTTTCTTCTCTCCTTAGTTATCCTCTACCCTAATTTTGCCGTCTTTTTCCTTCTTCCCTTTGGCGACTAGTAACACGTCTCCTTAGCCTTTCGGATCTGTTTTAGTCTGAACGCTACGCACCACCATACAAACCGGCTCTGAAAAACCTGACGCGTGCAAATTGCATAAAATTTGGCGATACTTTATTACGTTTTTCTTCCTAATATTTCGACAGAAAGAAACATCGCGTAAATTGAAATTTCCACCGCGATGGACCGCTGCTCCCTTTTCCGTTTTAAATGACAATTGATTATATTGTTCCCTTAATGTGGCAATATTTCGCATTTATGACCAGCTATCGTTAAATCATTAAAAGACGAAGCCTCGTTCTTCCATTTCCTCTAATGGAGCACCGTCACACTTGATTGCTTATTTACGGTGTCGTGTGCACCATAACACCCGTATATATATTTACTGCTTTTCAGAATAATGACCCCCGTTTTGAATTCCGTCTATGATTTAATGTAGGTAATTAGATTACAATCTTGAAAAATTGATAGCAACATGTCAGTCTCGTGACCTATTTAATCTGCGTGGTTAGTGAAAGATACAATGTATTATTATTGTACAAATATGCGACCATGATTTTAACGCAAAAAAACCCCCTGTGAAATTGCAAAGTGCGATGATTATAAGAATTTGCCCTCAGAAATACTGAGACTGTTAATAAATCAATAAATCCGAAAGATCACGTAATGGAATAAATGTTATGTGTCCCATGAATAAAATTAATGAATATTTCACACGCTGTAGTCATAGCTATAGTATTCTAACTTTGACGTCATACATAAATTATGCAAGCATGAGTAATTTCTAGAAATTCTGTAAATTCCTTCACAATATGCTACCCCACCCCCCCTCCGGACAATTCAGTTTTGAAAAGTACATCCACGCATCATGCATTTATCACCGTTATTTTAACATGTTTCACTATTCTGCAGTTTTAGATACACTCCGTGAGTGAGGAACACTATAAGTTATCATTAACTTTTGAAGAGTTAAAACTATGCATAATTTCCAAATATTTCGCAAAAGATATGAACTCCACCATTTTGTGATATTAGATTTATACTCAAATGAAGTGAACACGTAATGCTAAGTAGAACTTTCATTTTTTTAAAAATCATACCCGAGCTAAAACGGATATTTTTATAGCTTTTGTGAAACTTTTGATTTTTAGATGCGAAAAATAACAACCATCAAACCAACTCCTGACCATTGCCATTAATTGTCTGTGTGACGTCACAGAAGACACACAGCTAAACGTTCTGTTGTGGTCTAAGCTCCCTCTCCTCCAGTTCACCTACTATGATTTTATCATGTTCTTATGTCGCTTATCAATCAGGATGCGACGACGAATATAAATTGACTAGGGGGTCATGAGGACCAATTTTTGATAAATCCAGTGTAATGGTGATGGGAATCGCCCCCCACATTTACATAAGTTAATGCTTATAAACATTACAAACAAACACAATCAGACCGTGGCTTAGAGAGAGATCTACATGTATATTCAAGTATAAATGTAATTCTACTCAGAATATTTACTTCTATTAGTGGTTGCCTTAACTTACTGGTGGAACGGAAATGTTAAGGTCAGATTAATCAGCCGGACATCAGTGTTACCATTCATTTACACGAGTCTTAGTTATTTGTAGATTGTGGAACATGTGCGTCTTATTTACATATTAGTTGAGATTACACAGTCCCTTGTAACGGGTTCATGACCTGGCTGGTTATCGCTATGGTAACGGGTTCATGACCTGGCTGGTTATCGCTATGGTAACTGACCGGATGTCCATCTGACAACGGACATGCTTTGAATAAAGATTCAGAATACTTACTTCTCTTTTGATAAATTCAAACCCCTTCATATTCTCTAAGCACTCATAATGTAGTAGTAAAAGTAAAATGAATACTTGAATAATAAAATGCATTTGCTTTCTTTGGTTTGAAATAAACGGGAGATTGATTGATTTTATATTGTTTAACATCCCTCTCGAGAATGTTACACTCATATGGAGACGTCACCATTGCCGGTGAAGGGCTGCAAAATTTAGGCCAATGCTCGGCGTTTACGGCCTTTGAGCAGGGAGGGGTCTTTATCGTGCCACACCTGCTGTGACACGGGGTCTTGGTTTTGTTTTTGTTTTTTGTTTTGTTGCGAAAAGTACGGTCCGATTTAGTCGCTTCTTACGATAAGTAAGGGGTGCTGAAGACCTATTCTGATAAGGCTCCCCACGACTAGATGTCGCAAACATTGAAAAAAAGCCTAACCTGTGTTATCCATATCCGGTTAGGCTTGGTGAGTAACGACAAAAACCCACGGCCGGTTAGGATCGGTGAGTGACGATAGAAACCCACGGCCGGTTAGGATCGGTGAGTGACGATAGAAACCCACGGCCGGTTAGGATCGGCGAGTGACGATAGAAACCCACGGCCGGTTAGGATCGGCGAGTGACGATAGAAACCCACGGCCGGTTAGGATCGGTGAGTGACGATAGAAACCCACGGCCGGTTAGGATCGGTGAGTGACGACAGAAACCCACGGCCGGTTAGGATCGGTGAGTGACGATAGAAACCCACGGCCGGTTAGGATCGGTGAGTGACGATAGAAACCCACGGCCGCTAAGGCTCAGTGAGTGACAACAGATATTCATGATGGCTGTTTTTTTAAGTGCTCGGTGGGCTTTTTACGTCCGAAGGTAGCGAGTCAGTTCACACCCCGTCTCATTCAGACAAGATGGATAATTACATGCTATATCCATTTATTTCAAATTCTTTATTTTTGCTTATACATTTGAATTTCTGATTAATAAAAGTTTATTCGGTAATTTTGAAAGTTACACCAACAACATTTAAATATAGTAAGCAGTTAATCTAATTGTTTTGGCTATTTATCATTATTATTTTTAATTTACGCAATCAAATGAGAGAGAGAGAGAGAGAGAGAGAGAGAGAGAGAGAGAGAGAGAGAGAGATGTCTCCGTAACGTTCAGGTTTGGTATATGGCCTCATATTTGTTTTATATAAAACAAATGTATCTGTTAGTTTCAAACATACATTTCTATAGAGAATATCAAACCACACACGGGATGCTTCTCTTCACAGCTTGTACGTATCAACACAGTGTTTTATGGTGGTATAATGAGACTCAAACCTATAGCTTCATTTTTATATCAACCCTAATCTGAATTCTTTCTTCGGAATAGCTACATCATGGATAAACACCGGCAATAAATCCTCCAGCATTTCTAAGGTGAACGTAATTCATTTAGACGGAAATATTACTTGTAGAAAACAATGGTGAAGAACTTAAAAATATGAACATAAATATATGAATGTTGAATGTGAGACCGCGTATATTCCTGAAGGGACATGGTCACGATTTAATCCAAAAACGATAACATTTATCACTTATTTACTCCATTATTCAGTGGATATCATCCATTGCATATATTTTGGTTATCACATCATAATTCCAATGTTATTTATTACAATTGTTTTGATTGGACAAAAATACATATGAATGAGAGTTTACACATCAATAAATCCAAAAACACGATGTATTCATACACGACTGAAAGCAAATAACGTAGTGCCGGAAAACTATTCGAATTTTTGAAATTGTTAATGAAGTGGATGAATAGGAATTATAAGAATCAAATTTTTTATTTTTTTTTTTATTTTTTTTTTTTTTTTTTTTTTTTTTGAAGAATTCATCGATGTGTAAACTCCGGACATTTTACCACATACTTAACATAAAAGTGTTTCGCACTTTTATTCAATTTGTGAGTAAAATATCCGGAATTTACACATCGATAAATTCTTCAAAAAGAATGTTTAACCCTATAATGTTTACCTAATGCACGTGTGACGTCACAGATATATGTAAATTTTACGTTTACAAATATGTCAGAGAACAAAAGTTCCACAAATGCGGTTGTTAAAATGGAATAGGGTTTTTCATGAAATAAAAATGGCGACTGCAGCGGGAATTCTTGGAGACACGATTAACAAATCACAATGCTCGCAAACATTTAGTTCAAACATTAAGTGAAAATGATATACCTGTCAATCAAATTATACAAATAACTGGCCTCAAAAATATCCAATCAATCAATAACTACAGTAGTTTAATGAAATCAATCACAGAAATATTTCGTCAATTCTTTCAAATTCAACAGATTCACAATAGTTGGGATCCGCCACCCAAATTCCATATTCACTAAAATTCTGCTGCATTTGAAAACACTTTCATTCAAATAATAGTGGAACCACAAACACAACAATATGTGTCGGTAGGAGTCCTAAACCTTGTAAATGGCAGTATGGATAGAAAAATAATTATAAACATCCAAAACCGATTCAAATTCGTCATCCAAACAACAAAAAACCGTGTGTGATCGATCTACCACTCCGACTCAGATGGCTGAATGATGCAAAACAGTAATGAAATAGTAAAATTAAAAAGTAAAATGTTTATATTGTAAAAAAAAAAACAAAAAAAAACAACAAAAAAAACAACAACAAAAAAACAAACCCAAAATAAAAAACCAAAAAAAAAAAACCATTGCTCTAATTTGTTTAACTTCATTCAACAATTGAAAAAAAAAATCTCAAACATGATCTGTATGCGTATAGTGGGTACTTTCTTCTTTGTGCGTAATAACGTTGACATGCTGTAGCTAAAGAGTGTCGGGCAGCTTCAGAGGGAGAGTGTTAACATGTGAGAAAAAATTATCCCATGGTGTGAGGTTTGATATGATTTATATCCAACTCGTTAGTGTTTTCTAACCCTTTACCAAGACTCGCGGATAGAAAACACACAACTTGTTGAATATGAATCATATCAAACCGGGAAACATAGGAGGTCCTATATTATAGTACATTATATATATACATGTATAACATATTTCTAATGGTCGGACAAAATATGAATATCGGTTGTTCCTTAACATGTGCGCTACTGGGCTCACAGTTCTTTGTGATGCAAACAGGCTTGTGTATAAACATATTATAACAAAGACTATCTCAATTATCTGATCGTATGAACGTTTGCTGTGATCTGATCGTATGAACGTTTGCTGTGATCTGATCGTATGAACGTTTGCTGTGATCTGATCGTATGAACGTTTGCTGTGACCACAATTATCTGATCGTATGAACGTTTGCTGTGATCTGATCGTATGAACGTTTGCTGTGATCTGATCGTGTGAACGTTTGCTGTGATCTGATCGTATGAACGTTTGCTGTGATCTGATCGTATGAACGTTTGCTGTGATCTGATCGTATGAACGTTTGCTGTGATCTGATCGTATGAACGTTTGCTGTGATCTGATCGTATGAACGTTTGCTGTGACCACAATTATCTGATCGTATGAACGTTTGCTGTGATCTGATCGTATGAACGTTTGCTGTGATCTGATCGTGTGAACGTTTGCTGTGATCTGATCGTATGAACGTTTGCTGTGATCTGATCGTATGAACGTTTGCTGTGATCTGATCGTGTGAACGTTTGCTGTGATCTGATCGTATGAACGTTTGCTGTGATCTGATCGTATGAACGTTTGCTGTGATCTGATCGTGTGAACGTTTGCTGTGATCTGATCGTATGAACGTTTGCTGTGATCTGATCGTGTGAACGTTTGCTGTGATCTGATCGTATGAACGTTTGCTGTGATCTGATCGTATGAACGTTTGCTGTGACCACAATTGAACTATTCTTTATGTTTGTCACAAGTCATTTTGATGAAAATATAAAATATGTTTATAACTACAAAATATGTTTATAACTATTTATTTGTAAACAAATAAAGGCACTAGTCATTGTTTACGTAACGTAGAATCGTGATATCTGTAATCCGCATGTAAATTGACAGTTTAGTTGACTGCTAGAAATATCCAATATAATGCAATGGGAACACTGTCAAAGATGAAAAAAGAATTCGGATCAAATCGTGGTTACGTCCCTTTATTTGATCTTGCTTTCTGAGCACAGGTACCATGTGCTCTCTGTGATACTCAGTAAACCCAGAATAGTTTGAATAACCATTATTATCGATTGTGCAAAGTTGAGAAATCATCTGATGGTTAGCTGATTAGTATGTGTAGTGACCAGAGTACAGAATTATGTGCGATGTTTGTACATCCCATCCGAGATCTTGTTGTTGGGGTTTTTTTTTTTTTACTCAAATAGAGACATCCCCAGCTGTGGATGAAGTACTTAACGGGATGCATGTCACTCAAAGTAGTATTATTGAGTTGTTGTTTTTTATTAAAATCGTATTGACGCATTTTTTTAAGTCATATCTGAAAAACCTGCAACTTTCACTTTAACTCCAGTTGACCGGTGAAGGAATTAGTCGTTACCTTTGTTAAATGTTTCGGGTTTGATGCAGGGCTGGGGTTGAGAGTGGAACTTGGAGCAGCATCACATCTAAGATGTTTGACATAGATACAAGTCTCCTGAAGAGAGTGCTACAGTATGAGAATATTGATAAATAAATGTACATCTGTACATGACCAGTTTTCTTTTTTTAAAGATAAATAACTCGATCACTAAGCTTGACAAAATGGAGACAACTTGGAAATGTACGATGAAATTCGTACATTATTATTCCCCAGTGTTCTGTTCAGTTAGAAAATATCTTTCAAAAAGTAAGTTGGAGGTTCTTTGAAAATAATATTGATAAGGACCATCCATAACATCAGAATATGTCCACCAGAATAGTTACCAGGGGATGACACGACCGAGAGAACTACCCAATAAATAACTACATAGTATTTGCCTGTAATCAGATTATATTGGAACCATGGATACCTGTTGATTGTATGGTTAATATTGTTGCTATGGAAACCTGTCAATTATATGGTAAATATTGTTGCTATGGAAACCTGTCGATTGTATGATAAATATTGTTGCTATGGAAACCTGTCGATTATATGGTAAATATTGTTGCTATGGAAACCTGTCGATTGTATAATTAGTAGGTTACCATGCATACGTACTTGTCGATTGTATAGTTAATAGGTTACTATGGATACGTACTTGTCGATTATATAGTTAATAATTACTATGGATACCTGTCGATTGTGTGATTAATATTGTTGCTATGGATACCTGTCGATTGTATGGCTAATAGTTTTTATGGAGACTTGCCGATTATTACATTGTGATCAAGTATATCTTCTGATTGATTACCATATTCCAGAATTATAGAAGTTCAAAATAACGCGAATCTGACTACAATTTTATATAGGATGCTGTTCTCTACATCCATTACGGAAGTGATATAAAGATGAACTCCAACACATACAGCCCTCAGTGCTACATTACAATGAACTCCAACACATACAGCCCTCAGTACTACATTACAATGAACTCCAACACATACAGCCCTCAGTACTACATTACAATGAACTCCAACACATACAGCCCTCAGTACTACATTACAATGAACTCCAACACATACAGCCCTCAGTACTACATTACAATGAACTCCAACACATACAGCCCTCAATACTACATTACAATGAACTCCAACACATACAGCCCTCAGTACTACATTACAATGAACTCCAACACATACAGCCCTCAGTACTACATTACAATGAACTCCAACACATACAGCCCTCAGTACTACATTACAATGAACTCCAACACATACAGCCCTCAGTACTACATTACAATGAACTCCAACACATACAGCCCTCAGTACTACATTACAATGAACTCCAACACATACAGCCCTCAGTGCTACATTACAATGAACTCCAATACATACAGCCCTCAGTACTACATTACAATGAACTCCAACACATGCAGCCCTTAGTACTACATTATAATGAACTCCAACACATACAGCCCTCAGTACTACATTACAATGAACTCCAACACATACAGCCCTCAGTACTACATTACAATGAACTCCAACACATACAGCCCTCAGTACTACATTACAATGAACTCCAACACATACAGCCCTCAATACTACATTACAATGAACTCCAATACATACAGCCCTCAGTACTACATTACAATGAACTCCAACACATACAGCCCTCAATACTACATTACAATGAACTCCAACACATACAGCCCTCAGTACTACATTACAATGAACTCCAACACATACAGCCCTCAGTACTACATTACAATGAACTCCAACACATACAGCCCTCAGTACTACATTACAATGAACTCCAATACATACAGCCCTCAGTACTACATTACAATGAACTCCAACACATACAGCCCTCAGTACTACATTACAATGAACTCCAACACATACAGCCCTCAGTACTACATTACAATGAACTCCAACACATACAGCCCTCAGTACTACATTACAATGAACTCCAACACATACAGCCCTCAGTACTACATTACAATGAACTCCAACACATACAGTTACTATTGTAGCCCTCAGTACTACATTACAATGAATTCCAACACATACAGTTACTATTGTAGCCCATAGTACTACATTACAATGAACTCCAACACATACAGTTACTATTGTAGCCCTCAGTACTACATTACAATGAACTCCAACACATACAGTTACTATTGTAGCCCTCAGTACTACATTACAATGAACTCCAACACATACAGTTACTATTGTAGCCCCCAGTACTCCCTTACGCTGGACTCATTCATGCATATACAAGTACTATTAGAGGGATTACATTTTCTCGTTGAAAATATCATGGATGTGACCGGCCAACAGAATATGCTTATTCCTCCTAGGTACCTGATCCCACTTCTGGTGTGTCCAGGGGTCCGTGTTTGCCCCACTTTGAATTTTGTTTTCTTTATAGGATTTATGAGATAGATCACTGTTCGTAATCTTCACTTTTTCATGGCAAACTTTAATTTATACCGCTTTGAAAACATGGATGGTTTACTCTATAATAGATTAGTACCACCTCTTATACTACTTTTTAAATTTGTATATATAGTATGGCAGTTATGGTATTGTTAATCACAGGTGACTATTCTCGTATGATAGTTATGTTATTAGTTAATTACAGGTGACTATTCTCGTATGATAGTTATGTTATTAGTTAATTACAGGTGAATATTATCGTATGACAGTTATGTTATTAGTTAATTACAGGTGATTAGTCTCGTATGATAGTTATGTTATTAGTTAATTACAGGTGATTAGTCTCGTATGATAGTTATGTTATTAGTTAATTACAGGTGATTAGTCTCGTATGATAGTTATGTTATTAGTTAATTACAGGTGATTAGTCTCGTATGATAGTTATGTTATTGTTAATCACAGGTGACTAGTCTCGTATGATAGTTATGGTATTGTTAATTACAGGTGAATATTATCGTATGATAGTTATGTTATTAGTTAATTACAGGTGACTACTCTCGTATGATAGTTATGTTATTAGTTAATTACAGGTGACTACTCTCGTATGATAGTTATGTTATTAGTTAATTACAGGTGACTAGTCTCGTATGATAGTTATGTTATTAGTTAATTACAGGTGAATATTATCGTATGATAGTTATGTTATTAGTTAATTACAGGTGACTACTCTCGTATGATAGTTATGGTATTAGTTAATTACAGGTGAATATTATCGTATGACAGTTATGTTATTAGTTAATTACAGGTGACTACTCTCGTATGATAGTTATGTTATTAGTTAATTACAGGTGACTAGTCTCGTATGATAGTTATGTTATTAGTTAATTACAGGTGAATATTATCGTATGATAGTTATGTTATTAGTTAATTACAGGTGACTATTCTCGTATGATAGTTATGGTATTAGTTAATTACAGGTGAATATTATCGTATGATAGTTATGTTATTAGTTAATTACAGGTGACTACTCTCGTATGATAGTTATGTTATTAGTTAATTACAGGTGACTAGTCTCGTATGATAGTTATGTTATTAGTTAATTACAGGTGAATATTATCGTATGATAGTTATGTTATTAGTTAATTACAGGTGACTATTCTCGTATGATAGTTATGTTATTAGTTAATTACAGGTGACTAGTCTCGTATGATAGTTATGTTATTAGTTAATTACAGGTGACTAGTCTCGTATGATAGTTATGTTATTAGTTAATTACAGGTGATTATTCTCGTATGATAGTTATGGTATTAGTTAATTACAGGTGAATATTATCGTATGATAGTTATGGTATTAGTTAATTACAGGTGAATATTATCGTATGACAGTTATGTTATTAGTTAATTACAGGTGACTATTATCGTATGATAGTTATGTTATTAGTTAATTACAGGTGATTATTATCGTATGACAGTTATGTTATTAGTTAATTACAGGTGAATATTATCGTATGATAGTTATGGTATTAGTTAATTACAGGTGAATATTATCGTATAATAGTTATGTTATTAGTTAATTACAGGTGATTATTCTCGTATGATAGTTATGTTATTAGTTAATCACAGGTGAATATTATCGTATGATAGTTATGTTATTAGTTAATTACAGGTGAATATTATCGTATGACAGTTATGGTATTGTTAATTACAGGTGATTATTCTCGTATGACAGTTATGGTATTAGTTAATTACAGGTGAATATTCTCGTATGATAGTTATGTTATTAGTTAATTACAGGTGACTATTTCTACCGGTCGCAATATTTTCCAGTAGTTTTTGCCTGAGTTTTACTTTTACACCAATTCTCTCGATCTTTTGACACTTCCGATCTTCCGAAGTACAATCTAGTCCAGCTCTATATAATCCTATTGAATATACTCTCAAAACCTTGTAAAACACATTGATCAAACGTTGAAAGAATGCCAATGTTAACAGTTTAGGGAACATGGACTGACGACCCGCTGACCTCACACGAGAGAAGGTAGACACTTATCATGATGAAGTGGGTTGTGCCTTCTGTAACTGCAGCAATTTTTGTCCCATACTTCCCATTTACTTAAATCATGGGGCGTAAGGGGATGCAGGAGCTCGTATTTCTTTAATGGTTTTTATTCATAACTTTTAAGCATTCACTTCCTGCTATTGAAATTAGCGATTGGGGACAGTCACCTAATAATTTTTCTCATTTACGTAAGAAAATAACAATAATCATTAATGGAGTTATCGCTCTTTAATCAGAGTTACCGTTCTTAGCGGGAGACTTCACATGATTGGCCTCGCGACATTGATGTTCTTAACTGCGAAAAATAAAGAAAGGCGAAGAAACCTAACACTGACCAATCTCATAAATCCTATAATGAGTAACCGCAAATACGAAAATTTAGTCTACCACCCTCACACGTTACATATATATATCCGGTTAGTGTAAACAATAAAACTGGTCGATCGAATTACCAATATCCGTTCTCTCTAACTCCAAGTCTCTTATTTTCTTACGCTCCCCGTGAAGTCACATAGTAAACTACAATAATGTTCGATGTAATTAATACAATTCTATATCACCGTGTTACTAAGTTGGGTCTATGTTATATTTTGTAAATCTGCTTTTCATTAGTGTATGGATTTGCCGTTTTAGGGACATTGGTTTATTGTATGAATATCATGTGGACATCATATACAAAGACTTTCCGCGATAAGAAAAAAATGTACACCAAAATTAGCATGATGAATTTCTAAAGGTAGTACGTGGATTCATCAATAATGGCCATTAACCTTGAAGAGATTTCTGCCTTTCATCCAGGCTAAACCGTTAAGAATATTTATGGGCACCATTAAGACGTTTTAGTATCGCGATCCCGACGCTCTATCAGCATGTAATTTCGAGGATTACTTCCCAACTGTAGAATGCTTTCGCATGTTTCTGTTATATCTTACGATAAACAAAGGTAAAGTCGCTTAAAGTCAGCATTTTACTAATGTCATGGTCCTAGTAACGATCTTATTTACCAATACAACCTGCCAATGGATCAAATGCTGTCTGGCGTGTTTCAAACCCATTTAGACCGTTCTTTACACCCTGACTTTGACTAAGGATTACTCCATTTACCAGATCAAGATACAGGGCTCACGGCGGCTGTGACCGGTCAACAGGGGATGCTTACTTCTCCTAGGCACCTGTTCCCACCTCTGGTATGACCAGGAGTCCGTGTTTTCCCTATTCTTAATTTTGTATTTTTTATACATAAATGTATATGTAAGAGTTTTGAGATTGATCACTGTTCGTTATCTTCACCTTTTCATACATCAGTGGCAGATTAATTGGGGGTGGGTGGGGGGACTTGGGGTACAAGATGGATTATCAAATGTGGAATTAAAGCATAGTTCTTTTTAAATACAGTTGTAATAATGAACCTTACAAAAGAAGTTTTGCTTTGCTTTGAAGCTTTGTCAGTCGGAACTAGTATATATTCCTCATGTAACCTATCTAATTCTTTCATAATTTTTTAATTTACTAAACACAGAAAGCATAGATGGTAGGCACTTATGTTCTGAAGTATCTTATACGAAATTTTGTAATTGTCTTATACCTTTTATCAACTCTGACAAAGTATCACATTTTAACCCATCGTCTGGCGTAATCTTCAACAGAGTTCATTATAGAGATAAAGTTCTGTCGCCATTTGAAAGATCCGGGCTCTCTATGTATTGGACTTTTGGACATAAATGACTTCAGATTATCATTTCCAACCATATCGACATCACCAGTGACGACATGTCTTGCTGGACTATCGCTGAATATCGGGAACAAATAATGAAAAGTTTCACAGAGACCGTCATTGTAAACAGAAATGGTTTGGCTTTACATTATCTTCTTCTAGCTAACGGAAAATATCCTGCAGATCAAATAAGGTAGGCAGTCATGCAATTAAAAGAACACGAGGTTCATGGACCACAGAGCTCGCCTGAGTCAACCTCGTCCCGCTACTACTGAGGAGATTCTGAAAGTGTTGCCCTATATATTTCAATTTATATATTTGATCCCATATTGTGGCCCCTATCCTGTATCTTCCTGGGTCATGTTTCGAAAAAACTGGATCTTCACTACCTGGTTATGATATGAATATGACTTATTAGGGTCTGTTTTTCTTTTAAAGATTTTGAGATTGTTTACGTATCCCCATGTAAACCTGATCCGCTTTTATGGTTTAACCCTTACCCGGGGGCGGTGATTTTAACAATTCTGAATCTACTTTCTTTAAAAAAGCTTTCGCAACATTTTGCCGTTTCTGGCCCAGTGGTTCTTGAGATATAATTTTTTTTTCTGAAAAAAATTATTCCAACCTATTTTGACAAATATTTCCCCCAAGGAGGCATGCAATGAATGAACTTGACAACCCTTCACTTGAGGAAGTTTTGTGCCAATTTTTATTTACAATGGTTCAGGGGTTCTGGAGAAGTAAATAAAATGTAGAAAACTTTCAGTTCAGGTGAGCAAATACGAAGGCATCATTCACTGTAGGAACAAAGAATCTGCCTGGGTTGTATGTGAACAGCCAAATATGAAGTATCAGTGAATATTGTATTTCTTACAGAATTCCACCAAAATCCTGTTAACATAAAACAAATCAGACAGGCACATCTTCAGACAGGAAACTATAACCTCCTTCGGAAAATTGAAGAGAATAGAATTTTCATAATATTTCAAGCCTCCTATAGAAAGGCAACATGTTTGGAACAGGGTTTTTGAAATTAGAACAAGGCTTCTGCCTATGGGAAATAAAATCTGTAGTCGAGATGAAAACAAGCCTCTAGGATTTTTAAAATTAAGGCATCAAACATTTTGTTGAAATCCTGTACGGAATGTTAAAGTCCCGGGGGAAATTTGAAACATTGCACAATGATTTTGAAATAACTGTGTGATGTGTTACTAATACAGCGATATGGAACATATCATTATGAACATACAAAACATTAAAGAATAAACCCAAAATTAATCTCTGGTTCAAATTCCACTGTTTAATATATTACGCTAGAGATAGTTTTACACAACTTAATAAGGAATCAAAGAATTACAAAAGTTAAAGTTCCTGTCACCAATGTACTATAGTAAATTGTGACGGTAGGATCTAAATTGTGAACATTTCTAAAGCTTACATACAAATACATGTATTCTGTGATATGAATCAATGATAATAATTTTCATTTATCAGCGTACAGATATTCTTAATGAACACCAAGACCACAGAGGCTATTTGTAAAAGTGGTTTGTACGTTATGGAGCCAAAGTATGCAATTTTCGCCAATTTGTCTACTTTTCATACAAAATAGTGTATGTTTTCTTCAACATTTTGTACAGAACACAACCTGCAATCTAAGAGTATACATGTACATGTGTATTTACATATATGTATATTGATCAAACTGTTGCCACTAATATATATTGAATCGAAGGTTATCTACATGTTCAAATTGAAAAGCATGGCAAGGTACTGGTTTTTCCCATAAAAAGCAAACACTTTACAGATTAACATGGCTTATTCTTCTATAGCACTCAGCCAAAGTACTGTTTTAGTATGAAGTATCTGGTTTGTATTCATCGTGCTTTAAATTAGGGATGGGGAGGAGGGTGACATTTGTTTAAAGTGCAAAAGTAAATTTACCTAGTTCATGTTAGGTGGTTTGGACTAGTAATAAAGAAACGATAAAGATTGTAAATAAAAAATACAGTGCATTATTCTATTTTCTGATGTAGCAATCAATGGGAGAAGAAAAAGATTTGATTTTGGCTTCCCGATAAGTCCGATTCAGCATGTTTTGCACGTGAGTATACGGCCTGCTCTGAATGATACAACGATTGAATTGTACAGGTAATTACAGTGGAATAAACACAGAGTAATGGGTTGGTAGTGTTATTTATTTTAACTCAGGATCAAAACAATAAACAAGTGTAGACACTAAGTGTCTGTGACGAGCTTCTCCTGTAAACAGTTAATCGTTTTGTAGTGAGGAAAACAACGAGGAGCAGGTCGACAAGCCAGCGCCGAGTTTCATTGTTATTTATACATGTTTATCTTCAGGTATCCAACATGAATTATGGAACACGTAAATCTTCAGAATCAAAGACTGTGCAGGAGTTCACAGCCCCCCTCAGCACCTGTACAGCTATGTGGTGGTGTTTATAAATAGCTGATTCGTATTTTATAGAGTGGCCATTTTCTTCTGTGCAGAGGATCGAACAGGCTATTAGTCGTCTGCGATTGTCTCATCATGCGGACAGGAACCCAGACGATGGGAACGGGAATGGCTGCTGCTCCCGTGTGTTAGCGCCAACGAGGTTTATGACTTGTTTATAAAACAATCCAGAACAAACAAAACAGAACAGAGTTAGATTTACCGTCTTCATTAAATCAAACAGTCATCATTATCGCTGTGTGTTGTGTCGTTTCAATTTTAGATAATACAATTCAAAATATACAGGCATTCAATGCACTAAGCAATATGCGCTTGTTTTCGTTCCATGTTACAGGTAGCTTTGGTTAGAAGTCCATGTATCTAGGTTTATTATAAACAAGATAAATTGTTTCTTTTCAATTTCATTTCTTCATCCCAATTAGACAAGGTAAGCGTCAGACCTTTGATATGGTACAAAATAGCTTTAAACTCTAAACGAGACTCAGCGGTATATTAATTTCCATGACCCGTACAGGAGATTGTCATCTTTATTAGTCTTTAAAACGCGCGCGCGTGTGTGTGTTCTTGACAATGATCAGAATGTGACGATTCGCGCCGACATCATGAAAAGCATTAATTACAAAGTACATTTGTAGCGCTTTAGCGCTTCATGAAAAGTATGCTGGCACGAGTTCACACCCTTACATTATGTATCTATTGTTATACATGAAATTTATTTTTTATCTTTGTATTTTACTTTTGTTTATATCATTAGAATAGACATACTATAATTATCAAATTTCATACGTGCATTATTTACAACTGCCACGTGTTCACGTGAAAATGACAATCATTAAAAGTTGTAAAGATACCAAAGCAAATCATTGGAAATGTAAATCTATTCAAATAAAAGGAGGGATCTTTTACAATGGGCTTTATTTCATAATTGCTACATCTTGTTAAATTATGGCATTGCTTTGTCTGCATCTAAATCCAAAAGAGCATCCGTACACCCATTTCTTAAAATGATACGACAAAAACGCGTTGTTCTTCATTTTTCTTAATGTTTAGTACATCTATCAGAAAATGATAAAAGTCACATTCACATAAACCCTTATTTTCAAAAGTTGATCCAGTTCTGCTTGTATACATCTAACAAACTATATTATGATTATGATTAATTAGAATCGGTATTTGCCTAATTGCCACCATTTTTTTTTTCTTGTAGAATATACTGTTCTAAATCTCAAGAAATAAAAGAATAATCATGTAATATCTGCACTATAACACAGAAGGTTTAAATCAGAATATGTTCAATGATTTTTTTTTGAATATAAATTCATGGATATCTGATTTTTTGTAACGCTATATCGTGAACATTAATGTTTTACAAGTTATGAAAACTATTTATTCAGCAAACGACACATTCAATTCCTTCAAACGATTTATAGATCAACTTGTCACCGATCTCGTCACTTAAGTTCGTAATATTGAAAAATGGCAAAAACTATTCTTCTGTATAACATTTTGACGTTAAATTATGGAATCGGGGAATCTTACAATCTAGAAATGTTCTGAAACTTTGTAACTAGAAACCATGTTAAATAAAAGTGATCTTGGACTACGTATTATCTAAAATGCAATAATTGTATCAAATAAAAAACTTATGAGAATCGATATTCCCTAAAGGAAATTGATACAGACTTTGCTGTTCTTAATGTGTTCCGTTCGGAGTGACATCATCTATCAGTCTGGACGTATGGGATCTCGGATAGACATTGACAAACCGTTCAGAGTTCAGTTTATTATTTTCTGTGAGGATAAATCCTGTCCGAGAACCAGTTTAAAACCAATCCTCAGATCATTGTCAAATTGTATTTTTTTTAAAAATTTACTGGGTAGGGTGTAGATACAAAAATTACAATATCACATCTTTTTTGCTAACACCCACCCAGTAAATTAAAAAGAAATAACAATGTGACATTATAGTCGGGATCGGGATCACAATATTGATATTGTTCACTCTCTTCATTAAACCAATAAGAATTCCGTTACTAAAGTTTGTAGAAAACCAAATACTCAGATTCTGAACGTGATCGTAGTCTCAATATTGACAGTATACTCTCTATTCAATAAAAAAAAAGGGGGGGGGCAATTATTGGGGGGGGGGGGGGGGTGTTCGTTCATTTACAGTCGGCCTTGATTAGTCGTGTTGATATATCAGTATCCTCAGATAACGTAGAATTAATTTTACTTAAAAGCATATGGTCATGGCGGCAGGGTGGGGACACAATAGGGGACCAAAGCTTGATATTAGAATATATCGGGGGGATTCAAAAACTTAAAAATCATTTTCCTCATGAACAGTAAGACCATGAATACATAATAACTCATTTGAGCTTTAAGCAGCTTTTATGATCACCTATCTTCCGCCGTCTGTCCGTCAACCCGACCGTCTCTAAACTTTTCACAATTTTTTTTTTTACTTTTTCTTCAGACCACTCGGTCAATTTCAATTAAACTTGCCATACTGCATCATCAAGTAAAGAGGGATTTGATATTATTCAAACGAAGGGTTACAGCCTTAACCATGGAATACTGAAATTACATGTATGTTGGCATCTTTTAAAATCTTCTCGGTAATCATTGGGCCAGAAAAGACTAAACGTATGTAAACGTTTCCTTGAGGAATGTAGATTTAAATTGCTCACCCCCCCCCCACCCCACCCCCCACCCCATGGTGTAAGATGAAGCCGTAATAGCGGATCAGTATTACATGGGGATATATAGGGAGAAAAATCTTTTAAAATTGTCTTCTCAAAAGGGCCTTGATAAGTCATATTCATATGCAAGCATCCTCAGCTGGTAGTCCAGATTCAGATTTGTTCAAATCATGACCACCGTGGGTAGGGCGGGGCCATAATCTGGGATCAAGTTTTATCTTGGAATATACAGGGTAAAACTGTTTTTTTTAAAACACGTGTTTTATCAAGATTAACAGGACCATGATTAATCAGATTAATAAACACGCCTCCTCAGGTGGTGCTGAGTGAATCTGTGGCTTCCGGGGTTGGATGAGACAACAATAGGGGATCAAACTTTTACATGGGATATGCGAGTAATAAAAATCTTTAAAAATCTTCTTTTTATTAACGGATGAGGTATCATTTGTCGTATTGATAGGAAGGAATTATTAGGAAATGCAGATTCAGATTGGTTGAAATCAATGCCCCCAATTGTTTAGGATGGAGTCGCAACAAGCGTTACATAGGAAGTTTTCAATACATGGGGATATGTAGGAGGAAAAAAAAAACTTTTAAAATATTTTCCTCAAGATTAACATGGTCATATAGTATGTGAGCATCCTCAGGTAATACATGTTTTCATGTTTATTCAGATCCTGTCCTGGGAGGGATATGGGGCCTCAAAAGGGAATCAAAGGTTTACATGATAGTTTCTTAAAATCTTATTCTTCAGAGAAGCAGGTTCAGGAATATGCAAGTATCCCTGGGTAATAATAAATAATAATACCATATTTATATAGCACCCTTTTCATACACTGTACGCTCTAAGGTGCAGGATTTTTAACAGTTTCTTCATGTCAATGCCCTGGGGGTAGTTTTGGGCCCCAATACGGATTCAAAGTTTTTCATGAGAATTTATATACAAAAAACTATGATTTGTTTTTTAAATATGGACCATGGGGTTTGAGTGGGGCTAGAATCGGGGATAATATTTTACGTGATAATTGAATATAGGGGATGTCGGACGTCCCGGTGTTGCGTGGATTCGAGTTTGATCAAACCAAGTCCCCGTTTGGCTTAGGTGGGTTTAAATATAGGTTCCAAATTTTCGTGGTAATATAGAAGATATTTTTTAAAAATCTTTTGAAGATAAGAAGGACTAGCTTGACTCAGGTGAGCGTTGAGGCCCATTGACACGACAGGGAATATTACTCCGACAAAAGGGGATTAAAAATATATCATTATAGAATGATGTCATTCTCTGCTCACTTGGGTCTGAATTTTTTTGTTCGGTTTGCACTTTTAACAAAAGTAGCAATTTAACATTAGTGTTCATTATACGCAGATTGTCAGGAGTTAAAAGCACTTAACACCTTTCATTTACTTGTAGAATTACAATAAAGGGCGTAGAAGAAAATTAGTTCCCTTTTTTAGAATTTTGATTTACAAGTTGGAGAAAATCGGTTCTGTGGCTTTATAACGAAGAAAACAACAACAAGATTAGATTAAATACTGTAATATTTCCTCTTTTTTCACAATCTAGATTTCACAAAGCGAATCTGTCTGAGGACAATCTGTAGTACATATACAATGTATAATTATTAAACACTGATTTCCTATATACAAACCATTGTTCTAGCGGCTAGCTGCTTGTTTCCCATATCCTTTAGATATGAAAATGCAAGAAATATTTGTGTAGATAAAATATTTACGAAAATATTGATTTGACATATTCTTGTTGACTGCATATGACCGAGTTCTAGAGGATCTCTTTCTCACTGCACTCCTCCTCTTGATGGACATGAATTGATGATAAGATGCAATTTAAGTACATGCGCAGTGGGAAGTAAAATGTCGGACTTCTCGGTCTCATTTTTTACCAGTTTCACTTCTCCCTCTCATACTGTTTCCCCATGTTCACGCATATTCGCCGTTATCATGATAGCATTTCATTGTTCTGCATATCCGTTTTGAATCCAGTTTTTTTTTTTAGAAATACATATCAATTTTATTTTGTCAAAATACATAAGGGTATGAACTCCGATGCCTCTACACCGGCCTACGAACACACTTCATGAAAGAGACGCACTTCGTACCCTCAGATGAAATTCATTTCTTATATTTACATTATACTCTCATATGTGTTGGATATGCCAACAGTTTAAATAGACACACTATATTTATCAAGTAGTCTTGTATTCATACGCGCATTGTTTACAACTGCAGCGAATTCATGGAAAATGTGTTCATTTAACCCGAAAGATTTAGACAATTTTAAAAAACAACACAGAGAATTTCGAATGCATTAAAACGAAGGACTAGAGTGCAAAATAAACTGAGATAAATTCAAGGTGAATGATCACTTCCAAGGTTTCATCCCACTTTCGTTACAGCGTTAATTATGCACCATTCCCCGTTATATGTGCCCTTGTTGGTATGTTGATAAACAGTTTATTTGACATTGTTGAAAATTACCGAATGTTTAGATCGCAAATATAAATTTCTTGTACATTTTGTATGATTTTGCATATTAATTAATGTTCCCCAAAGAAGTGCAGTGTGAATATTTACAGCGTATGCCTGAATTCCCGAGCGGATTGTATAAATATTTCTCAGACTTAGATAGAACTAACGAGTAACTACATGTATGTATGTGAAATATTTAGCTACATGTATCATTTACCACACATGTTTAGTAACAACTCACTATACATACATGTATTTACAGGTAGGAAGCATTTTTGTTCAGTGGGAATTTTTTTTCCTGGACCTGGGGTCATGGTACAATGTATTGTAGGAACAAACTTGAATCTAAATGAGGAGGTTTGTCGGACAAACTTGAATCTAAATGAGGAGGTTTGTCGGACAAACTTGAATTTAAATGAGGAGGTTTGTCGGACAAACTTGAATCTAAATGAGGAGGTTTGTCGGACAAACTTGAATCTAAATGAGGAGGTTTGTCGGACAAACTTGAATCTAAATGAGGAAGTTTGACGGACAAACTTGAATCTAAATGAGGAGGTGTGTCGGACAAACTTGAATCTAAATGAGGAGGTTTGACGGACAAACTTGAATCTAAATGAGGAGGTTTGACGGACAAACTTGAATTTAAATGAGGAGGTTTGACGGACAAACTTGAATTTAAATGAGGAGGTTTGACGGACAAACTTGAATTTAAATGAGGAGGTTTGACGGACAAACTTGAATCTAAATGAGGAGGTTTGACGGACAAACTTGAATTTAAATGAGGAGGTTTGACGGACAAACTTGAATTTAAATGAGGAGGTTTGACGGACAAACTTGAATTTAAATGAGGAGGTTTGACGGACAGACTTGAATCTAAATGAGGAGGTTTGACGGACAAACTTGAATTTAAATGAGGAGGTTTGATGGACAAACTTGAATTTAAATGAGGAGGTTTGTCGGACAAACTTGAATCTAAATGAGGAGGTTTGTCGGACAAACTTGAAATCTAAATGAGGAGGTTTGTCGGACAAACTTGAATCTAAATGAGGAGGTTTGTCGGACAAACTTGAATCTAAATGAGGATATCTGACGGACAAACTTGAATCTTAATGAGGATATCTGACGGAAAAACTTGAATCTAAATGAGGAAGTTGACGGTCAGTTCGATGAACGTGTACCCCATGTGGTTCTTTTCATGAATTATTATATTCCAATGTAAAACCTATGCTCCTGTTGTGACCACGCCCAAATCCCAAGGGTTATCTGTTCGAGACAACTTGAGTTTTGGTGATTCAGTGATACATGTAACACATGCTGATCGTCCCCATAGTCTGTTACTAATTATATATCATCACCTTCATATTCCTCTTTCAGAGTACACGAACACCAGCCCAGGTTTTTGATTGGTCAATAAACACATTGAGTTGATGTAAAACAGAGTATTGCATTAGTTAAGCCAACAAAAAATGTAAAGGGTTTTGAAATAATCTGTAGGAAAAAATGACGAAGGCACCGTTTTGGATTCATGTTGTAGTGAGCATTGTTAGTAATGTTAGTCTAGGTGTGTGTGAGTTTCAATATATCTTAATATCTTATCATCTTATCATCTTCAGAACCTGTGGTATAGGCAAATTGTATACTTCTCAGGTTTTGGTGAATAATATATATATATATATATATATATAAAGCACTAAATAATCACAACTAGGTACTGAAAATTTTCGCCCCAGCCCGGGGTCGAACCAGCGACGTACGGCACCCACCGCCTAGCAAGATTGTCAAACCAGTGTGTAAGTCCACTCGGCCACAACGACTTCCCTAAAAAGGAAGTTTTGTTATGCTCCTAAAGCGCTACTTATACACACTGACGCAACCTCACACAGTCGCTGTGTCATTCAGTGTTTAAGATATTTTATAAGGAGAGTGGATCTCTCGATGCAATTGTATAGAATATTTAATATAAAGCACAAACAAACAATTATAACACCCAACCTTACGTATATATATATATATATATATATAACAATATCGTTCAAATTAAAACTCCCAAAATCATATTGGAACACTACACTGTATTTGGGACATGTGTTGAATAAACTCGACTCGAATCTTCTTTACACTGAAGGTTTGAGTTTGTTTCCCGAGAAAAAGATGCTTAAATACCCAAACCTGTGTTTATTGTTCATTATTTCCCAATTATCTTCCTCTCGCAAGGGCGTGCTGATTCATTGGAACCAAGCTATCCTGTGCCCAAGATGTCGAACAAGTTAACAGTTGACAGATAGAACCAAGATCATACACAGAGCCAGAGGGATGGACACATCTTGATCTTAAAAGCGTTTTGAGTCCACGTGAAATAAAAAAAAAAGATTCACGTTTTTGGATTTCAATGTTAGGAATAGATACAGAGAGGATCAGGTTTTAAGGTTTGAGTTGTCATGTTTGGAATGAACAGAAATATTATTCAGGTTACAACTACCTGTGTAGATTTATAGTTACACGTATCACACAATCGTGAGTCCATTAGCAGCAACAACAAAACAAACAAAAAATTGACACCCAATCTACACCTTTACTTAGGTGATTTATATTTGTACATCTTAAGTATGAATGGATGAAAAGGTGAAGATAATGAACAATGACCAATCTCTTAACTCCTATTAACAATACAAAATAGAAAGTTGGGCAAACACGGACCCCTAGATATACCAGAGGTTGATCAGGTGCCTAGGAGGAGAAAACATCCCCTGTCGACGGTCACACCCACCGTGAGCCCTATATCGCTATCAGGTAAACGGAGTAATATGTAGTGAAAATTCAGTGTGTAAAGAACGGCCTAACAATTGACATCAAACGTCAGACAACATCTGACCCAGTGATAGGTCGTATTGGCAAACCAATTCGTTATAACGACCACAGAATTTGTGAATTGCTGGCATCAAAAGAGACTGTTGAAATCCCTATATCATCAGTTTGTTTGTCAGTGGCCTGTCTCAATTTAAAAACGGATCATACGCAGAACAAGCTCTTGCGTATCGAATCAGTAGAGACACGTGAACACCAAATTCCAGTGACGATGGAATATTCTTACATAGATATGGGAAATAGACGATGGAGAAGCTGTTAAAGTTGATATATTTGATGTACTGTCTTTGCGTCTTGAGGAACCTCCATGTGATGAATAAGAACTATATATAAAGATGTCGGTTACTGATCACTGAATACTATACACATGGTACTGCTTCATCAATTTATATACATGTATTTAGTCTTCACATCCCAGAAAACGAACTAAATCTTCAATATCAATAACTGAAATATAGTAAGGATCAAACACGCATGAATATCAAATTCATTTTAGAAAATATTATTTGATGTAATTCATGATTGGTGTCAGTCTGAAAGATTCATATTGCAAATAGTTTTTGTAAAGTAATGTAGGTATTTCAGTTAAGTGTTACTTTAAAAATAATTAGTCACATATTAATTAAAATAATTAGTCACATATTAATTAAAATAATTAGTCACAGTGCATTGTTTTCCAGTGTATTCACACATCATGATTCTCCGAGGTCTGTCACATGTATGTTAACAGACGCAGAGGATGGATTACGTGAATTGTATTTGTATATAAGGCTCACGGCGGGTTTGAGCGGTCAGCAGAGGATGGATTACGTGAATTGTATTTGTATATGAGGCTCACGGTGGGTTTGAGCGGTCAGCAGAGGATGCGTACTCTTTGTAGGCACCTGGTCCCATCTCTTGTGTGACCAGGGGTCAGAGTTTTCCATACTATTAATTTTGTATTCGTTATAGAAGTCCCGTAGGGATCCGGGTTAGAATAGGTTCTCCGTGTCCCCTTGCTTGTCGTTAGAGGCGACTAAATGGGGCGGTCCTTCGGATGAGCCCGCAAAAATCGAGGCCCCGTGGCACAACACGTGTGGCACAATAAAGATCCCTCCCTGCTCAATGGTCATAAGCGCCGAGGATAGGTCTAAATCTTACAGACCTTCCCCGGCAATGGTGACGTCTCCATATGAGTGAAAAATTTTCGAGAGGGTTGATGTTAAAATGTTAAACAATATACGATCAATCAATCTTAATAGAGTTATGGTACTCATCGCTGTTCGTTATCTTCACCTTGACATAAGAAAGTGTAAAATGTACCATTCGGTAATGTTATTTACTGTACACGAACACCTCAGCACCGTTCACCGCAGTATGAAGCATTGTATTTGCCTATTCGTCTGATTTACAAATATATTATCAGGTCGTATCAACAAATCGAATCTTATTGTTTAGGAGAATCCAACACACAATTGAAATCTGTGAATCCTTATTGATCGCTGTTATTTGAGCTCTCTGGTGCATTTTACTATAAAGGACGTATGGAAAAATTTAATGTACTCACCGGTTTTTGTGTCGGCATGGATGCAAATACGGTGTCATCAATAGTATTCCATCGCAGGATCTTTATCCACTGCCTTTGTCTTCTCTTGCGGAAAGACATCTACAACAGCAAATCACTATTACCATGCATTAAATTTCAATTATTCAATGAAGAAAAAACAACCACGAATTCCTATTTCCAAAGCACATGTAAATGTCCAACTGAAGATTTCAAAAGGAGAAAAAAATATATTCATGAATATTTACATGTTGACACTGCTTCACTGAAAAAAGGATAATTTTTAATGATTTACCGGATTATCCAGACAAGACGTGGTGTTTTTAAAAACCACGGATTATTTCGACAAACTTTGATTTCTGGGGTAAAACGCTAAAACTAGTATAAATACCTTCAGTCTTGTTTATTAATCACTGTGTCTTCTTCCAGTCAAGCATCCGCATCCTATTAAAGACTGTGTAACTAAGAAGTGCACTTTAAAGTTGTAAAGGCCTGTTCAGAGTTTTATAGCCTTAAGGAGATCAATGGACTTAACAGATATTCTCTCTCTTGACAAATTAAACACGAGACAATATTCCCAGAAGACAGTTCCACGTACTCCTCGGAAACAATCCCACACTGTACGGCACGGCGTTTCCAGTTATACGCCTCGGTAACAATCCCACACTGTACGGTACGGCGTTTCCAGTTATACGCCTTGGAAACAACCCCACACTGTACGGCACGGCATTTCCAGTTATACGCCTCGGTAACAATCCCACACTGTACGTTACGGCGTTTCCAGTTATACGTCTCGGAAACAATCCCACACTGTACGATACGGCGTTTCCAGTAATACTCCTCGGAAACAATCCCACAGTGTACGGCACGGCGTTTCCAGTTATACGTCTCGGAAACAATCCCACACTGTACGGTACGGCGTTTCCAGTTATACTCCTTGGAAACAATCCCACAGTGTACGGCACGGCGTTTCCAGTGAAATACAGAATTAAGCTGAAGCACGTTCAGGGTTGTTTTTAATAAGATTTAAGGAATCAGTAGACAAAATAGAAGATCTCACTTTTACAAATGTTTGATGACGATTTGGGAGACACACTCCACCAGTGAAGATCCCTAGATTATTAACTGTTAGAGCCGGGAGATTAGTACTTCTCGAGCATTTCACGACGCAATTGTCCTACAAGTATCACCTGCAGCCGCGGAGTAGTAGATGGATTGGGTGTAGTGGATCTGTTATTGGAGATTGGAGGAGAGATAAAGCTGATTGATTAATGATACAACTTAAGCACTTGAAGTCTTTGTGAGAAAAAAAATAGTATCTTTTACATTGATAAGATGGACTCCCCGTTAGCATAAACGTTCCTGAGTTTCGCATCCGCTGTTGTTGACGTATGCTGTGATATATCGTGTTTTCATTGCTCGTGGCAGCAAAGTTAGATTTTGAGGATGATTTGAATATCTTTTGTCGTTTTTCTTTGGTTAGAATCCTTCGAGTATATTGTTAGAAACATGGCCAGTTCTCATATCAATATTGAAAACCTATTCTCTACGAAGAGAGAAGATATTTCAAATTAAGGCAGTTTTTCTGACTAGGTCCAGTTGATACACGTCTCTGTGTATTTTGCAGATTTTTAAATCATCAGTCATTGGACTTCTCAGACACAAAAACATGTTTGCATGCCATCTTCATTGACATTATTAATGGATAATTTTTCTCCTGCACACTATTCAACCCCAATGAAATATGTTCATTGATTAACATTAACTTTCACAAGAATATATAAGCAAAGAATTATCCAAAGGATTTCCAGAGCTTTTTTCCCCCCGGTAACTTCAGACTTTAAATACTCCTTACAAACATTAATTTAGTAAACTATTGTTGACTTCAGGAAATCAAAATATTTAATACGTTTATGCAAAACATCAGATTTCTTTGACATTGATTTTACAAATATCAAAATATTTACGATATAATTTTCAAAGCCTTTACAATAGTTTATATAGTAAATAGAAATATTTAAATTGTTTTGATACAGTCGGGTCACACGTCACACTTCTTCGCCGTGAAGCTCGTCGTCCTAGAAGTCAGTGTGATGAATTCAGTTATAGGTAACTTAATTATCTGACCTAATCTCAGACGGCCGTGTTCCAGCTCGTGTGATTGTTTCCGGTCTAAACTCGTGATGCGACTGTCCTGCATACGTCATTTACAATGTAAATACAGAAACTATGTAATATTATATAACAAACATTTGAAGACAATATTAGTGTTGAACATACGGTACCAATTTTGATGCACCAGATGCGCATTTCGAAAAATAATGTCTCTTTAGTGATGCTCAAACCAAAATAATGGAAATCCAAAATAGCAATAAACTTGTAAGAACTAAAAAAGAACAACAGAGTGCCAAAGACTGGATTCAAATTCGTCTAAGGATCAGGTCTATGCTAATTCAGATGTGTCTTAGATTTGAAATATTATCTATAGGATAATCACGGCGCATGATATGTCGAAATTTTATCGTTTTATGATTTTAAGATGGCAGGAAAACCAGATAGATTAAATACGTTCTATTTAATAAATGGTCATCATTTGACGTTTTCCCCGGAGGGTTGTCGTGTATCGATGTACTAAACACACAAAGACAGTTACAATGTTTCTTTCACAATAAAGTATCAAACCATTTACAACCTATTTAGAAAATTCCTCTATCAAAATTAATGGGTCCTCTGGCACATTGAATTAACCGGATTGATCGATCTAAACCAGCATCATTTTCTATCACAAATCGTACCATTATGTGAGTGACTCCAACCTCTTCTTTGTCTTCTAGAACAATGAACATGTAATGGATGTATGCGATAGCGTTTATTCTGTAGGTACAGAAAACATTGGAGTTTGAGTTATCATCAGAAAACAAGCAACATTTCTTGATTATCTGGGATCCATTTCTATAGATTATAATTCCGTTTTACATGCCTTGCTCTGTGTATATGTAATTCAGTATTGCAAATTCAAAGACAAAATTCCATTCATCGTTAGTTCACCTCTCACGCTGTGGTTTGATTCAGTGAATATAAGGGTAAATGACAGTTTTACCATGCATTCAATTCGTTATATTGGTTTTGTTATACGAACATTTATACCAGTCATTCTTTCTTTGTCTGCTAATTCTGTGTATAACCTACATGTACATGTTTCAGACAAAATCACATGTTTTCATCAATTGCTACCTATACACGTTTCTTGAACTATTGACGGGTAGTCAAGTGGCTAATTATGACGCTCGTGTAGCAACTGAGAGGTTTCGGGTTCGATTCTCGATACAATCATCGCGTCAAACCTGAGATGTTCAACGTAGCTAATGACTGTTCCTTCGTCAATCGTCCGGTATTAGAAGTGAAAGTCACGCATCTTTCGGATGTGACCTTTAATCAAAACAGAGAATCCGTGTCACCAAAGGAGAATCTATCCTAACTACAAGATGGTCGTGGATGTTTTAGTAACCTACTCTGTAGGGAATATGTCAGTCACCATCACCTTTAATTGACGTCAGAGTAATGGCATTGCTATCCTTAATCCAAATTATGGTTTCTCGGACAATATTTCACGATTATCTAAATGTAACCAATGTAGCACGATACATTATGAACCCCGTTAGTTATCGGAGCACACTTACATTTGCAAATGTGTAATTAAAGATGGCAGCTTCCATATGTTACAAGAGATAGCGCCTTATAGAACTCTCTTTGCTTTCCGGTGCAATCTTGTCATTATAGATCCCTAATAGTGATTGAAATCATTTTGTTTCTGGGAACTTAAAATGCCTAACACAGTAGACATTATCAACCTTTCAGCGTTCTCTGAATTATAACCTCCAATTACACATCAGCATTACACTGAACACTCTCAGCGTTCACTGAAATATAACCTCCAATTAAACATCAGCAACCCAAGAGTTTGAAAAAGGTCGAATAGAAATACAAATAAGAATTAAAGACAATAGCCGACCACCTTCCTGGAGGTTGATATTCAGGGATTTCCTAGACAATAGCCGACCACCTTCCTGGAGGTTGATATTCAGGGATTTTCTTACGGCAACAAAATAAATTAAAACGACACGGTCACAAAACAACTAAACTGCAGTATTAGAAACAACGATTTTATAGGACAGAAGCAGTGGAACATATACAGAACGAAAGAAAGGGGACCACATGTGTCACTAAAGACCACTATAAAAGGCAGCAGTTACGGACTTCACAAGACAGTTTAAGTATTCATGTATAGCAATTAGATAAAAAACGCGAACCATTCACGTGTTGCAAAGTCTTTCATAGATCCTTTCCCTGCACGAATGTCGTAAGAGGACACGATAGAAGCGCTCATAAAATACATCTCTTCTGGCGCGACTGTAATGGCGGTCACCACCAATTTAAATTGCAGCACCCATTGACCATGGTGGTTGCGGGTCCCATGATGTTGGGAAAGTAAACATGAATGAACGATCTGCTACTTTAAGGACATAACTTCATCTCTTCTGGTTGAATACTGTGGTGTATCTGAGATTGCGGCCGTAGTGGGACGACCTGGGAAGATAAATATACGCTCCCTAAGTTCATCCAGGGACAACCTGTCGATTTTAGCAAGAGAACATTTCAGAATCTCGAGGAAAATGCATGAAAGATTCAACAGCAAATAAGGATTTCTGCAAAACATTCGCATAGGGCACCCACCACAGAAACATGAGTATCATACAGGATATATTCTACCGGTACAATGGAAACAAAAAACGGAAAATCAGCCTGAATAACCAATATCTGGTTCTGTTCAAGAATCTACGGTAAAATTAGAGGGTTTCTAGCCTCGATTGTCAGATGTATCCGGGGCATTCCAACACACTGCTAGACGCGTACAAAACACTGCTAGACGCCTACAAAACACTGAAAGACGCCTACAAAACATTGCTAGACGTCTACAAAACACTTTAAAACGCCTCATGGATACACCATCGTCAGTTTGAAGGAAACTACACCCAAATTCGGATGGTTGCAAACCAACATCTTCCTGGAAAAATCTAACCCCACTGATATCAACTATGTCGCACTCCTACTTAATGAGAACACACTTATTCACCCCTTCTGTCTCGACAGTGGTCTCGTGTTCGTCTTACGAATTAGGTGTCATATTACACAGGGCTGCTATTGTGATGAAGATTTCGTGAAACATTCGACAAACGAAGCTCATACAGATGAAGAAGACGGTGCGATTGTTTATTATGAATGTGAAGATAACGAACAGTGATCAATCTCATAACTCCTATAAGCAATGCAAAATAGGTAGACGGGCAAACACGGACCCCTGGATATACCAGAGGTGGAATCAGGTGCCTTGAAGGAGTAAGCATCCCCTGTTGACCATTCACACCCGCCGTGAGCCCTATATCCTGATCAGGTAAACGGAGTCATCTGTAGTCAAAATCATTGTAACAAGAACGCCCTAACAATCGGTATTTGTATTGACAAACTAGACCGTTATAACGACCTTAGAATTTGTGAAATGCTGACCTCAATCGCGACTGTTGAAATCCCTGTAACATCAACTTGTTTGTCAGTAGCTTGTCTCGATTTAAAAAAACTGACCACACACAGAACAAGCTCCTGCGTTTCGAATCAGTTGAAAGATATAAACACTTTTTTTCAATATTATTCAGGAGAAAAGATAGTGCGTGTTTGCCCAACTATCTATTTTGCATTACTTACAGGAGTTATGAGATTGATCACTTTTCGTTATCTTCACCTTTCATTGTTTTGACAATGTATAAATTTTTAACTTATCAGAATCAATTGAAGCATTTGTCGTGGTTTTCACGTGTTCAGTGTAACGACAGGACTAGTTTCCTGTGAACTGTCGATATCCGGATCAGTAATCGCGTGTGATATATGCCTAGAAGAGAACGATGTTAGACTTGGACGCTAATTAGTTGACTTGAACTCCATATTTCTTTACAATTGAATACACCCATGAGTTAATTAATCATATATGTGTGTAATAAGCTAATTTAGCCTCGTTAATCACTAATGGGAAAATCAATTTTAATCGGGATTCTTAGTTTTACATGCAATAACAAATAGATACAGTGCAAGATCCGGTGAATTTTCTGCCCTATCTTTACTTCTCACACAAATATTAACTATATAACTTATATTGATAAAATGCAGATTCTGAAATATTCCAAAGAACTTTTTTAAACATTTGAACGTCCCAGAGAACTTTACGTAAATTTTAAAATCACAAAATTTATCCCAAATCAACAGTATCCAATACATTCCAACATAACGGTCACAGCTCAGTGGTAGAGCGTTCCAACACTTCATAACGGTCACAGCTCAGTGGTAGAGCGTTCCAACACTTCATAACGGTCACAGCTCAGTGGTAGAGCGTTTCAACACTTCATAACGGTCACAGCTCAGTGGTAGGGCGTTCCAACACTTCATAACGGTCACAGCTCAGTGGTAGGGCGTTCCAACACTTCATAACGGTCACAGCTCAGTGGTAGGGCGTTCCAACACTTCATAACGGTCACAGCTCAGTGGTAGGGCGTTCCAACACTTCATAACGGTCACAGCTCAGTGGTAGGGCGTTCCAACACTTCATAACGGGCACAGCTCAGTGGTAGGGCGTTCCAACACTTCATAACGGTCACAACTCAGTGGTAGGGCGTTCCAACACTTCATAACGGTCACAACTCAGTGGTAGGGCATTCCAACACTTCATAACGGTCACAACTCAGTGGTAGGGCGTTCCAACACTTCATAACGGTCACAACTCAGTGGTAGGGCGTTCCAACACTTCATAACGGGCACAACTCAGTGGTAGGGCGTTCCAACACTTCATAACGGTCACACCTCAGTGGTAGGGCGTTCCAACACTTCATAACGGTCACAGTTCAGTGGTAGGGCGTTCCAACACTTCATAACGGTCACAGCTCAGTGGTAGGGCGTTCCAACACTTTATAACGGTCACAACTCAGTGGTAGGGCGTTCCAACACTTCATAACGGTCACAACTCAGTGGTAGGGCGTTCCAACACTTCATAACGGTCACAGCTCAGTGGTAGGGCGTTCCAACACTTCATAACGGTCACAGCTCAGTGGTAGGGCGTTCCAACACTTCATAACGGTCACAACTCAGTGGTAGGGCGTTCCAACACTTCATAACGGTCACAACTCAGTGGTAGGGCGTTCCAACACTTCATAACGGTCACAACTCAGTGGTAGGGCGTTCCAACACTTCATAACGGTCACAACTCAGTGGTAGGGCGTTCCAACACTTCATAACGGTCACAACTCAGTGGTAGGGCGTTCCAACACTTCATAACGGTCACAACTCAGTGGTAGGGCGTTCCAACACTTCATAACGGTCACAACTCAGTGGTAGGGCGTTCCAACACTTCATAACGGTCACAACTCAGTGGTAGGGCGTTCCAACACTTCATAACGGGCACAACTCAGTGGTAGGGCGTTCCAACACTTCATAACGGTCACACCTCAGTGGTAGGGCGTTCCAACACTTCATAACGGTCACAGCTCAGTGGTAGGGCGTTCCAACACTTCATAACGGTCACAGCTCAGTGGTAGGGCGTTCCAACACTTCATAACGGTCACAGCTCAGTGGTAGGGCGTTCCAACACTTCATAACGGTCACAGCTCAGTGGTAGGGCGTTCCAACACTTCATAACGGTCACAACTCAGTGGTAGGGCGTTCCAACACTTCATAACGGTCACAACTCAGTGGTAGGGCGTTCCAAAACTTCATAACGGTCACATCTCAGTGGTAGAGCGTTCCAACACTTCATAACGGTCACAGCTCAGTGGTGGAGCGTTCGCTTCGCAACCGAGCGGTAGTTGCGTTCGAGCCCCGCTCGTGACATGGCCACGTCAATCCTAAGACGTAAACTCAGGTAGTGATTGCTGCTTTGTCAAACGCTCGGTATCTAAAAGTGAAAATCACAGGTCTTTCGGATATTACCTTTAACATGGTGATCCCATGTCGCGGCAGGTGTTAGTACGTCATAACACCCTCAATAAAACAGCCCTGAACACTGAACTTACATGTAGATCTAAATTTGTAGTACTTCACCTACAGCTGATGACGTCTCAATATGAGTGAAAACTATTGGTCGGGACGTAAAATAAACAAACAAAATCAGCACTTTATACCACCATTCCCCACGATAAATTAAAAGTAGATGCGTTCAATGAAAATGAATTTCCGAAATATTCATATCTTGTTACGAGTCATCCAAAATTATTCTGTTGAACTCCACTCTGATTCTACGCACACATACTCTGAGGTTAGTATTAAAAGATTCTGCAGTTCTTCATTAACAATATATATATATATATATATATATATATATATATATATATATATAGTGGGATAAATCTCCGATATAATCTTCTAGAGTGCTCGACGTGGCCTCACGGAGCTACATAAATTGATGATCAGATGGAGTTCAATCACATAACATTTATTTCTTAATATTTATTTTCTTAACATTTATAACATTTATTTAGAGAAATAAATGTTATGTGATTGAACTCCATCTGATCATCAATTTATATATATATATATATATATATATATATATATATATATATATATATATATATATACATAGTCTGGCGAACAAGTCTTTCAACAGTCTGTTGGAATACCCAGGAACATGAATTGTGATCCCTTACTAGATGGTCTGTGTTTGTATTTTTTGATGGAAAATTTATCTTTAAAAACCTACATGAGAAAATAAATTCTTGCTGTGGCATTCAAACGCTAACACACAGCACATTTTCATGACACATAGATCACTTTATCTTCCTATGAAAGGCGAAGATAACGAACAGTGATCAATCTTATAACTCCTACAAGCAATACAAAATAGATAATTGGACAGACACTGGCCCCTGGACACACCAGAGGTAGGATCAGGTGCCTAGGAGGAGTAAGCATCCTCTGTCGACCTAACACATCCGCCATGAGTCCTATATCCTGTTCAGGTAAACGGAGTTATCCGCAGTCAAAATCAGTGTGCGAAGAACGGCTTAACAATCGGTATGAAACACGTCAGACAGCATTTAACCCAATTATAGGTTGTATTGACGAACTAGATGGTTGTAACGACCATATAATTTGCGAAATGCTGACTTCAATCGAGACTGATGAAACCCCTGTACCATTAAATTAATTATGATTAATATTAAAGTAGCAATAGTTACCTGCGTGTAGTGTTTATGTCTCTCAGCTGATTCAATACGCGAGGGTAAGTTCTTCATACGATCAATTCTTAAATTGAGGTACATGTAGGCTTTTAACAAATAAGTTGATGCTACATGGGGGAAACAGTCCTGTTCAAATAATCATTTCGAATATGTTATGGTCGTATATAACGATTCAATTTACAAATACAACCTGTCATTTGGTGTAATATTGTCTGGTGTGTTTCATTTCAATGTGTTTTGCTGTTTTTTACATTCTGATTTTGACTTCGGATTACTACTTTCAAATGATGAAGATGTTGGAATCACTGTGGATGTGACTGGTCAACAGGGGGTGGTTACTCCTCCTAAACATAATCCTACCCATGGTGTTTCCAGGGATCCACGTTGCCCTGTTCTCAATTTCTTACTCTTTATGGGGATTTTGAAATTAATTAGCGTTTTAAAATCTTCACTTTTTAAAATGATTATGTAACTCCATTTGTTTCAGACATGGCGCTTTTGTTTCAGAATTCCCCATTATATATAGATGTTTCTTTAACATATTTACAGCGAGACAGCCCTCGGGCAAACTAACACTTTGGCGTCCATCCAGTGTATTTCGTTAGCTTTACTCACAATGGCGTCATTTAACTCCCCATACACGTAATAGTTTCTCAAACCATTTAGTGTCTATCACAAGACCAATGTAAACACTGAATCAATCGAAAACAAATATTGAGAAAAAAAATCGTGTTTGGATTTCTGTTTAAAAATTATGTCGACTTCAAAACAGACACTGAGAGAAGAATTACAACTATCCTAAAGGGGAATCCAAGGCTCTTATAAAACTATGAGAAAGACAGAAAGAAAATAACGAAAAGAAATAAGAAAAGATCGTTGTCACTCTCCGTCATCTTTAGATATTTAGAAACGTGTGTCGTAAATCGTGATGAAAGGAAAAATTGTTTTCACTATTCTATAGGTGATTGATCCAAAATTAAATTAGGACGAGACTTCTCCCACCTACATGTCCTTACGTGCAGACATTTTGTGGATCGCTAGAAAGAACACAGGGATACCAAGAAGCAAGTACATGATCAGTGTGGATCATTTATGGTATTATGTACACTCCTTACCTTGGTTTATTATGTACACTCCATACCTTGGTTTATTATATACACTCCATACCTTGGTTTATTATGTAAACTCCTTGCCTTCTTTTATTATGTACACTCCTTACCTTGGTTTATTATGTACACTCCTTACCTTGGTTTATTATATACACTCCATACCTTGTTTTATTATGTACACTCCATACCTTGGTTTATTATATACACTCCATACCTTGGTTTATTACGTACACTCCATACCTTGGTTTAATATGTACACTCCTAACCTTGTTTATTATGTACACTCCATACCTTGGTTTATTATGTAAACTCCTTGCCTTCTTTTATTATGTACACTCCTTACCTTGGTTTAATATGTACGCTGCTTACCTTGGTATATTGTGTACACTCCATACCTTGATTCATTATATACACTCCATACCTTGGTTTATTTTGTACACTCCATACCTTGGTTTATTATGTACACTCCATACCTTCTTTTATTATATACACTCCATACCTTGTTTATTATGTACACTCCATACCTTGGTTTATTATGTACACTCCATACCTTGGTTTATTACGTACACTCCATACCTTGGTTTATTATGTACACTCCTTACCTTGGTTTATTCTATACACTCCCTACCTTGGTTTATTACGTACACTCCATACCTTGGTTTATTATATACACTCCATACCTTGTTTTATTATGTACACTCCCTACCTTGGTTTATTACGTACACTCCATACCTTGGTTTATTATATACACTCCATACCTTGTTTTATTATGTACACTCCATACCTTGGTTTATTATATACACTCCATACCTTGGTTTCTTATATACACTCCATACCTTGGTTTATTATGTACACTCCTTACCTTGGTTTATTATGTACACTCCTTACCTTGGTTTATTATGTACACTCCATACCTTGGTTTATTCTATACACTCCATACCTTGGTTTATTCTGTACACTCCATACCTTGTTTTATTATATACACTCCATACCTTGTTTTATTATGTACACTCCATACCTTGGTTTATTATATACACTCCATACCTTGGTTTCTTATATACACTCCATACCTTGGTTTATTATGTACACTCCTTACCTTGGTTTATTATGTACACTCCTTACCTTGGTTTATTATGTACACTCCATACCTTGGTTTATTCTATACACTCCATACCTTGGTTTATTCTGTACACTCCATACCTTGTTTTATTATATACACTCCATACCTTGTTTATTCTATACACTCCATACCTTGTTTTATTATATACACTCCATACCTTGGTTTATTCTATACACTCCATACCTTGGTTTATTATGTACACTCCATACCTTGGTTTATTATGTACACTCCATACCTTGGCTTATTATATACACTCCATACCTTGTTTTATTATATACACTCCATACCTTGTTTTATTATGTACACTCCATACCTTGTTTATTATATACACTCCATACCTTGGCTTATTATATACACTCCATACCTTGTTTTATTATATACACTCCATACCTTGGCTTATTATATACACTCCATACCTTGTTTTATTATATACACTCCATACCTTGGTTTATTCTGTACACTCCATACCTTGGTTTATTCTGTACACTTCATACCTTGTTTATTATGTACACTCCATACCTTGGTTTATTCTATACACTCCCTACCTTGTTTTATTATATACACTCCATACCTTGTTTTATTATATACACTCCATACCTTGTTTTATTATATACACTCCATACCTTGTTTTATTATATACACTCCATACCTTGTTTTATTATATACACTCCATACCTTGGTTTATTATGTACACTCCATACCTTGGTTTATTATATACACTCCATACCTTGTTTTATTCTGTACACTCCATACCTTGGTTTAATATGTACACTCCTTACCTTGGTTTATTATATACACTCCATACCTTGGTTTATTATGTACACTCCATACCTTGGTTTATTATGTACACTCCATACCTTGGTTTATTATATACACTCCATACCTTGGTTTATTATGTACACTCCATACCTTGTTTTATTCTGTACACTCCATACCTTGTTTTATTATGTACACTCCATACCTTGGTTTATTACAGTATGTACACTCCATACCTTGGTTTATTACGTACACTTCATACCTTGGTTTATTCTGTACACTCCATACCTTGTTTTATTATATACACTCCATACCTTGGTTTATTATGTACACTCCTTACCTTGGTTTATTATATACACTCCATACCTTGGCTTATTATATACACTCCATACCTTGGTTTATTATGTACACTCCATACCTTGGTTTATTATGTACGCTCCATACCTTGGTTTATTATGTACACTCCATACCTTGGTTTATTATGTACACTCCATACCTTGGTTTATTACAGTATGTACACTCCATACCTTGGTTTATTATGTACACTCCATACCTTGGTTTATTATATACACTCCATACCTTGGTTTATTACAGTATGTACACTCCATACCTTGGTTTATTATGTACACTTCATACCTTGTTTTATTATGTACACTCCATACCTTGGTTTATTATGTACACTCCATACCTTGGTTTATTATGTACACTCCATACCTTGGTTTATTATGTACACTCCATACCTTGGTTTATTATGTACACTCCATACCTTGGTTTATTATGTACACTCCATACCTTGGTTTATTTTGTACAATCCATACCTTGGTTTATTTTGCATGGTGAATGTCATACCATGTTCCGACAACTTTTATTAGAATTTAAGTCTCTAAGAGGGAATCTGATATACACAGTAAAGCGGCACTGTCACGTGATATACATGTACTAAACACGTGGCCAATGCACATGCTGTACGTATATATATTTACGTAATACCTTTTAAAAGAGTAAACAATAGACTTCATTGGTGCAAGGACATCAGTTATTCAGCGGATTTTTTAAAATAATTATATTAATCTAGTTTGCCAATACAACCTATCATTGCGTCAAATGCTTTGTGACGTGTTTCATACCGATTGTTAGACCTTTCTTGGCACACTGATTTTGTCTGCGGATAACTTCATTTATCTGATCAAAATATAGGGCTTCAAGGGGATGTGACCGGTCGACAAGGGATGATTACTCCTCTTAGGAACCTGATCCCACCTCTAATATATCCAGGGGTCTGTGTTTGCCCAACTCTCCATTTTGTATCGATTACAGGTTGTGAGATTGATCACTGTTTGTTATCTTCGCATTTCATTCAGAAGTATTAGTAGTCTAGAAGTTGAATATGTTATCTTGTAGGTGAACATTTCTGGAGTGTGTCTTTATGAGAATTTTTCCATTCATCTCTTCAGATCGAAAGTTACATACCTGACACTGTGATCTATTAATATCAGCGGGTCAATTTACGATTGTGTTAGAAAATGCAGATGGGGAAATGGAAATGGTTTTTTTTTAAAAAAAATTTGATAGAATAATTCCTACAATATGTATTTATCAATAGCACGTTGAAACTTCTGAGTAAATTACGTTTTTCTTTTAAGTATCTAAATATAGGTCTTAGTTGCTGTTTTCAATGCGTTTTATTCTTATTGAGGATTAATCAGTTATTATTAATTTATGATTTCATACGAGGCTTTTGTAAAACTTGTCATGTGTATGTGGATGCGCGGATGCATGCATGCGCGCGCATGTGTTATGATCTTAAAACAACTGCGACTGTAAATTGGAGTTGCAGATTGCGGTGTACGTTAGTGTATCAAATAATAGACATCATCACGTGACATAGATTCGGGTTATCAGCATAACATTATGTTTTTCCTAAGAAGGTGTAAAATTTTATCTAGTTCATATTTTGTAGCTGCTTGTACAGGTGATTTTGACTGGTCGGAAACAATTTTATTTATTATCTTTTATCTTCATGTACTTTCTATGTGTGCACAGAACTTGTGTTAATGATATCAGAGTATGACCTTCCAATGTAGGCGTTTTAGTCACCTCGCCGTAAAGTATGTATAAAGTCCATAGGTGGAAAATTATCATAACAGATATTGAATGTACCAATCAGTAAAAGAGATACCAGTGAAGAAATCGTATGTTCAACTGAGTTTTTGAGCATGTTTATGAGATGTTGGGCGCAGGAAAAAGATAACAAGCAATCAAGAATATTCTTGAGATGGTCAGGTGATCAACGGTAGCTATTGGTCTAATAAGGTGAGAACAGGACAAACTGGCACGAGATTAGATGCGGCTAATAGTTAGTAATGTTGAAAACCTGAACTATTAGTGATAAGATATATATTGCATTGATTCATAGACATGCATACACACTTTTCAGAAAAATTAATTCTGGTTTTTGCTAAACTTGAATTTGAACCTTTGATTTCCTAAAAGGCGTGTTTTTTGTAATGACGTCATATTACCGGGGGAAGCGAATCTGTTTAGAATCAAATTTGGCATATGACGCTAAAATATAAGTGTAGCTCGTAGTTTTGTTTTTTAATTCTGAGAACATTATTAGTGTTGTGCTACAGTGTCCCTGAGGAAGAAAGTGATATGCTACTATTTGACGTAAATATTCAAAACCTTCTACACGAGAAGAAAAATCATCTTGTTGTCGCCTTCAGCTTAACGACATTTTATCTCTCAACAATGATCATTTTCATTAATATGTCGATTCGATACATATCTCTACAGCCCAGTATCTAAGTACTTCGTTACTAGCTTGAAAATACGGATGTATATTTAATTGCTGTTATGAAATTTTGAAATTCATTTCAAAATTAAGGATCATCTCCCTCATGCATAGCTCTTATCCTTAGACGAATTTGACTCCACTTTTTTGGCACACTGTTTTTCCTTAAAATAGCCCTACAACTTCATTGTTATTTCGGATTTCAAACGTTTCGGTTGAGCATCACTGAAGAGACATTATTTGTCGAAATGTGCATCTGGTGCATCAAAATTGGTACCGTATAAGTTTTTACAATATGTGTGAACTTGAAATAAAAGACGCGACAGAGTCGTCCACATCTGCTTCGTACTTAGATATTCTATCAACGGCAAACGCAACAACTCATTTTTATGACAAAAGGGATAATTTATCTTCTCCATCGTCAACTCCCATATTTATAGCGATATTCTATTATCACCTGCATATGGTGTTTGTAACATTCAATTTCTTCGATACGCAAGAGCTTGTTCTGTGTTGAGCAGTGTTTAAATAGAGGCGGGTTACTGACAAACAAGTTGATGTCACAGGGTTTTCAACGGTCTCGTTTAAAGTCAATATTTCGGAAATTCTATGGTCGTTATAACGATCTGGTTTGCCAATACAACCTGTCACTGGGTCAGATGCTTTCTGACGTGTTTGATACCAGTTGGTAGGCCGTTCTTTATACACTGATTATGACTACGGATTACTCCGTTATCTAATTAATGTATAGGGCGCACAGCGGGTGCTTACTCCTCCTAGACACCTGGGCTGAGTTTTACTAAACTTCTTATCTTACGCAAGAAATTCTGACTTAAGAATTTCGTACGTTTTAATTTAAGATACGATGCTTCTATTTTACTAATGTGTTCTTAAGCTTCCATCGTAAACTGAACTTGCGAAATATTCGCAACTTACGATCTGACACTGTGCAATCGCATTTGTTACTTTCGCTTTCAGTATTTCATAGAACATGTAAATTCAATATGGATTTACAGCAGTTGATGAGGTCCTCATTGGAGATTTAACAATTTTAAAGGAAATAAAGTTCAAAATAAATAATTACTAAAATGTAAGAATATTTTTGTACAAAAATATATTTGTTGTGATTGCATACGGAATATCAATCGTATTCATATTCTTTTTTAAAATACATTTCAAATTATTGTAAAAAGTATATGAAAACGAAAATAGATTTTAAACTATTAATTGCAACTGCCGCTTTGACCTAGAGGTAGAGCACTCGCCCCGCATGCGGAAGGTCGGGGTTCGAATACTGGCCACGGCAGGCCGAAGTCGTTAAAACAGATAATGACAGTTCCATCGCCAAACGCTCGGCATCAGGTGCGAATGTCAAGGTTCCTCGGAGATGACCTTATTTTTTTAAACGGATGTCCCGTGTCACAGTAGGGTGGCACACTAAAGAACCCTTAATGCTCAATGCCATAAGCGCCGAGAAAAGGCTTGAATTTGAGGCCCTTCACCGGTCTTGGTGACGTCTCCATATGAGTGAAAAATTCTCGAGAGAGACGTTAAACAAGATACAATCAATCAATCAACAAACTATTATAAATGACTACATACACTGTACAATACACTGGACCATCCTCTTAATATATATACTTCACATAACAAAATATATGTACATGTACGAAGAGAAAAACCTGCAAATTTTCAGTCTCACCATTTTTCAACGATATTGAATTTTTCGGTGCATTTACCAACACATGCCCTATAAAGGGTGTAGAAGATGTACACCAGAAAATGTACATTTTTGCTCTTGGTTACGGAATGATGTACACTATGTGGTCGGTATAGACAAATCAAACGTGCCTCAGTATTTTAAAAGTGGAAGTATACATGCATTGGAAATAGGCAAATGTGTGTTCAACCAACTCGGGGGTGGGGGTGGATATTGTGTACCCCTATCTCTATATGTAGACCGATATAACTATTCATTTTCTTAATTTCAAGCTCAGGGGACGGTCATTCTGACCCTCACCTACACATTATTGTTGAATCGGTATATAGGAAAAAATAGTCAAAATCTCTCTGTTTAATAGCAAGCACGGCTGTGATAATCCTGAAATTTAATAAATGTAAAATAATCCAAGTGTAGCTTTGGAGTATTTTTCAAAGAACAAATATTAATCAGAACAACACCATATTGTACAAAATCCGAATATCTAATACAATGAATAAATTATATTACAGCATTTGCGTATAATAAAATATAAATAATTTGCTATTTGTAGACCTACCATGTTAGGATCCCTCCCCTCATTTTTATAAGGATACACTGAGACTCATTCAAAAGCCTCAGTAGAATTTGATATACAGAGTTTGTTAGCATGTATAGTTACTGTAGCAAGGCTCAAATTTGGTCCGGGAGAGGGTCACGTAAATTAATATATAGGCTATATATGTTATTTTCCATGTGTAATTTACGTAAAATTGACATCGTCAAAGTCAAACAGTAACACACACACACACACACATATATATACACATACACACACACACACACAGAGAGAGAGAGAGAGAGAGAGAGAGAGAGAGAGAGAGAGAGAGAGAGAGAGAGCGATCCTTTGATTTTAGATGCGGTTTGTATTTCATGTTACACAGAACAAAGTTTCTTCAATATTAGATCCGCCACTTCATCATTTGCATTATGATGTCAAAACATAGAATATGACGTCACATGTCATTATGTATTGTGTGGAGGTTGAACTCGATTTGAACCCGTGTCAAAATATGGCTGTGGTATCCTAAAAAGTATTCTTGGAGGTGAAAATTTGGGAAATTCCCACAGTGTACTGATTATGTGTTTTTGGAAACTTATAGCCTAGCGTTCAATGAGTTCTATATTTGTCACAGTGTGAGAACTTCGCTTCTGTCGCTAAAATTTCAACGAGGACGCGAAGGTTTGTTTTCTTTTTGTCTCAAAATGCTCTGGAACATCGAACAGCATGAGGGCAGCCATTTTTATTTAGTTAACAAATAACTTACGAAAAAAATATTAACTTAAGATAGCCCATAGGCTGTCGTGGAGTTACGATGACTTTTTTAACGTAACTTAAGTTATGAAGTTTGATAAAACGGATTTTTATCGTAAGTTAAGGTTACGATGATATCTTGAACTTACGAAGTTTAGTAAAACTCAGCCCAGGTCCTACCTCTCGTATATACAGGGATTGTTTGCCAAACTCTATTTATTATTCCTTATAGGAGTTATAAGATTGATCACTGTTCGTTATCTTCACCTGTTTATGGCGCATGTGTCAGCTTTCAAACGATGGATGTGATTGGTCGGAGTATTATTTATGTGAGTAAGAAAGGATATTGAAAAGTTATTCGATATGTCTGATAAAGCACATGTCACACACTTCAATTTCATTGCTCCATACTTACAACACAAACATTTTTCATCTTTCATATGAAACAACCTTTCCCTCAATCACATTCGAGATACATAGATTTACAAGTACCGGTTGAGCATTTAAATTTTTGCAATATATTTATCATACAAATGTACTCTCATACCAAGGGAAAACAAATGAAAATGTATTTGATAGTTGATTAATTTTCTAACAGCATCAATAGTTCCCAGCACGTTTTATCAGGCGAGAGAACGTATGACAGGATATAGGGCTCACGGCGGGTGTGACCGGTCAACAGGGGATGCTTACTCCTCCTAGGCACCTGATCCCACCTCTGAGGTGTTCAGGGGTCCGTGTTTGCACAACTATCTATTTTGTATTGCTTATAGGAGTTATGAGATTAATCACTGTTCGTTATCTTCACCTTGCATGATAGAGACCGTATTGACTTGCAAATGCAGTTTGATAATAATGTCATTATTCATATTTTGCATTTTAGACATGTTGGATGTTAACTTAGGCTGTGTGTTGTTTAATTGAAAATTATCGAGAGGGACTCTCGATAATTTTCAATTATATGGAGACGTCACCATTGACAGAGAAGGGCTTCAAAATTTAGGCGTATCCTCGGCGCTTACGGCCTTTGTGCAGGGAGGGATCGTTATCTTACCACACCTGCTGTAACACGGGGCCTCGGTTTTTACAGTCTCATCCGACAGACCACGCCTTTTAATCGCCTCTTACGACAAATAAGGGTTACTGAGGACCTATCCTAACCTGGATCCCCACGGGATGGATATCCACTTACAAATGAATTATATATGACTGGAAAACATCGGGTGTATGTGTTTTACTAGGATTTTTAAATATATAGTGGATGTATAGTGATGCTATCATTGACATAAATCATACTGATTTCGAACATACATAATACCCCGAGGATCAAAACAAAAGTACGTACCATCTATTCTTCTGTGTTTAGTAAACCAGAAATGATAAAAGAATTAGACAGGTTATATGAGGAATATGTTTTGGTTCCAGATGAGAAAGCTAGTAACAACATTGTCTTTGTTTGTAAGGTTCATTATCACAACTGTATTTCAAACGAACTAGGCATTAATTCCACTTTTGGTAATCGTACTTACATTCAAACCGCCCTTTCAAAAGATGAATTTCTCCAAAACCATGCTTCAGATTCAGACATTTGATATCAAAGTCAATGGGTCGGATGAATTTTAGTTACCGTACCTATATTGGATTCCTAAACTTCACAAAAACTCTTACAAATAAAGGTACATTGCTGGATCCAGTAAGTGCTCTAACAAGCCCCTATCTTTGCTCATCACGAAAATATTAACAGCTGTAAAGGAGAAGCTCCAAACGTACTGTGCGACTACATATGCCAGAAGTTGTGAAAATCAAATGTGGATTCTTAAAAAAAAGAACTTTTAGTAAACTTGAATCGCAAAACTTTCATCAAATCGACAACATCAAAACGTATGATTTTTCAACACTTTACACGACTATTCCTCACGATAGATTAAAGACGATACTTTTTGACATCATAGACAGTTGCTTTTTCAACAAAAATGGAAACGCAATTATTCCTATCTAGTGATCAGTTATCCAAAAATCACTTTATTAAACACCACTTTGATTCCAAGCATGAGTACCCTGAAGTTAAATTAAAAATATGCCGGAGTTCCACATTAACTATATCTTCGTAGTGTTTCGTAAACAGGTCTTGAAACAGTCTGTAGGAATTCTCATGGACACGAATTGTGCTCCCTTGTTAGCGGACCTGATTTTATATAAATTTTTTGCTGTGGCCTTCAATTCTATATTCAAACACCTTGATCCCACCTCTGCTATATCAATTGATCCGTGTTTGTCCAACTCTCTATTTTGTATTACTGGAGTAATGAAATTTTTACCGTTTGTTATCTTCCCGTTTCATGTTCTTATACAAGACTTTTCTCATTCCCAACAACATGCCATATAACTTTTCATTGCCCAAACCAAATATGCAATAGCCAAAAATTTCATTGCCAAATATGCCATTATGGAAAGTGACTATTACTCATTACATTATAATTGATGTGTTATATGTAAACTGGATTTGCTTGTCATTATTTACATCTAAAATACAATAACGATTTACGTCATGAAGAATAGATTTTGTACAAAATGAACCGACATATGCATTTTAAAAAATGAATAGGCATATGTTGAAAATTCGTATTTTTTCATTTGCAGTCTGCTGGCGTTCATCAAGCAATTTCATGGGCTCCTGAGGAATCGTCACATTGTGGAAAATGAATGGATAGGCATGATTTTACTTCACTGATTATGTTTGCTGGAGTCATCTTAGATTTTGTGATGAATTGCATTTAAGACTTCAAGGTAATTGGATTGTACCATTGAGTCACTGCATGTATGTATGTAAATCTATTAAGTGATCTTACTCCGGGGATGAACTATCACATGGGGAGCATTACATTTGTTATAAAATCAGAGATGATTGAAGTGGTTGTTCGTGACATACATGAAGGTCTATTCGAAAATTGCTCTCAGTTTTGTAACTAAACAGAACACATTTCAATACATAACATTTTGATACTAACATAAAGTCTTACTTGAAAACAGTTCAATAAAACTGTATTAATAACATTGGACGAGTGTGACCGGTCGACAGGGGATGCTTACTCCTCCTAGCCACCTGATCACATCTCTAGTGTGTCCAGGTGTCCGTGGTTGCCCAACTCTCTATTTTGTATTGCTTATGGGAATTATGAGATTGATCACTGTTTTTTATCTTCACGTTTTATTTAGGAAATTAAAAGATAGATATAGACGTTTGTTTCTAAACCCAATGAATTTTCGTTTACTTTCATTTCTTTAATAGTTTGGTTATAACAAAGTCGGATATAGCGAATTTACGAATGAAAGGTGAAGATAACGAGGGGTCCGTGTTTGCCCAATTATCTATTTTGTATCCTCACCTTTTATATCTAACACTTTCGCTGTTGGAAAAGATACAAAGTCAGAGGATCTTATCTGTATTATTCCATCACTCCATTTCCATTTGCGAATGGTGATTAATAGTCCTTAAGTTAGTAAGTGTTGTTCCTAAGTCTACAGGGATATACAGCAGGTATTAACGAGTAATGCTCCGATCAAAAACCGCTGTAAGCATCTTTAAATTGTTACATTTGAAAGATTTCTCGGTATTATAATTCCATTAGTGGATCAACCGCTTTCTACCAATTGTTGCATGCTGTTATAGGGGTTTCGTTTAAAGTCAGCATTTCGACAGTATGGTCGTTGTAACGGTCTAATTTGCTACATGTAATACAACCTGTTATAGGCTCAAATGCTGTATGATGTGTTCCCCACCAATTGTGAGGTAGTTCTTTATCCACTGATTTTGAATATCGCTTACTCTGTTTACCTGAGCATGAGAGAGGGCTCACGACGGGTGTTTATTCCTCCTAGTCACCTGACCCCATACATAAAAAGACATTATGTATGTTAGCTTGTTTTAAGAAGCTGCTAAACGTTAGTCTAGTACGTATTAATCCAATCTTTCATAATTAGTGATTGAGAATCTACCAGCTTTCCCATGAATATGCTTATTTACATGTTATTATGTACTTGTTACCAGAGGTGGGATCAGGTGCCTAGGAGGAGTACGCATCCCCTGTTGACCGGTCACACTCGCCGTGAGCTCTATATCTTGATCAGGTATACGGAGTTATCCGTAGTCAAAATCAGTGTGTCTCATATTACATACAAGGTTAGGATTAGGATTGCTGGATCCAGTAAGTGGTCTATCAAGCCCCTATCTTTGCTCCTCACGAAAATATCAACAATTGTGAAGGAAAAACTTCAAACTTACTGTTGACTACATATGCCAGAGTGGTGTTAATCAAATGTGGATTCTAAAACACTCTAAAGAACTTTTAATAAATTTGAAATCACAATCCTTTTCTCAAATGTAAAACTTATACGGTACTAATTTTGGTGCACCAGATGTGCATATCGACAAATAATGTCTCGTCAGTGATGCTCCACCGACATGTTTGAAATCCGAAATAACAATGAAAATTTAGAGCTATTTTAGGGGGAAACAGTGTGCCAAAAAAAGTGAAGTCAAATTCGTCTAAGGATCAGAACTATGCGTCAGGGAGATAATCATTAATTTTGAAATGAATTTCTAAATTTTATAACAGCAATTAAATATATATCCGTATTTTCAAGCTAGTAACGAAGTACTTAGCTACTTGACTGTAGAGACTCTCGGGGACTAACAGTCCACCAGCAGATGCTTCGACCCAGGGGTCATAATGTAAAACTTATAAGGTACCAATTTTGATGCACCAGATGCTCATTTTGACAAATAATGTCTCTTCAGTGATGCTCCACCGAAATGTTTGAAATCCGAAATAACAATGAAGTTTTAAAGCTATTTTAGGGAAAAACAGTGTGCCAAAAAAAAAAATCGAAACATATGATTTTCAACACTTTACACAACCATTCCTTACGATAAATTAAAGACTATACTTTTTTACATCATAGACAGTTGCTTCTTCAACAAAAATGGAAAGTGGAAATACCAGTGATTAGTCATTCAAAAAATTACTGAAATTGTTGAACACTACTCTCATTCCACTCTGATTCCACGCGCAAGTACTCTGAAGTTGAAATAAAAAATATGCTGGAGTTCCTCATTGACAATATCTTCGAGGTCTTTCGTAATCAGATCTTCCAACAGTTTGTTGGAATTCCCATTGGCACTGGCTGTGCTCCTTTCTTAGCTGGCCTATTTTTATATTCACATGAAGCATAATTTATTCAAAAACTTATACGCAAAAAGAAGAAATTTGTTTCTATGGCCTTCAATTCGACATTTAGATATGTTGACAACGTTGTATCTATTAACAGTGATCATTTTCATTCAGATGTCAATTCGATATATCCCTGTGAACTCGATATAAAAGACACCACATAATTGACCACTTCTGCTTTATACTTAACAGTTTATTGCAAATAGACTAACAACTCAATTTTCTGATAAACAGAATGATTTCAGCTTCTACATCATCAACTTCCCATATTTAATCAGTTTGTAAATCGAGGCAGGCTACTAACAAACAAGTTGATGGTGCAAGGGTTTCAAACGTCTCGTTAAAGTCAGCATTTTCCAAATTCTGTGGTCGTTATAATGCTCTGGTTTGCCAATACATCCTATTATTGCCTCAAATGCTGTCTGACGTGTTTCATACGGATTGTTATGCCGTTCTTGGCATACTAATTGTGACTACGGATGGCTCCGTTTACCCGATCAAATTATAGGGCTCACGACGGGTGTGACCGGTCGACAGGAGATGTTTACTCCTCTTCGGCACCTCACCCCAATATTGTTTTGTCTAGTGTATGTTTGCCCTATTCGTAAATGGAAGGTGAAGATAACTAATAATGATTAATCTTTAAAATATAGATGGTTCGGTAATCACTGACCCCATGGGTGGGATTGGGTACATAGGAGGAGTAAGCTTTCCCTTTCGACCGGGGTTTGTATTCTTTATTTGAATTATGACATTTACCATTGTTCGATATCTTCAATTTTTCATACATGTGCACATATAGTTTAATATATCAATGAAAATTTCCCGGAAAACGTCGACAGGGTCGCACTTTATATCTAAAATCATATTTTGTATATTCATTTTCATGTTATTGTATTTGCTCAGGTCATGAATATAGAGATTATACAAAACTACGTGATACATAAAACTATCAGTTGATACACAGCCAAGTATTAAGGTCACATGTGACTTTTTGAGATTTTTTTCTACAATTATTTTTTCGCCTCCTCAATATCAAGAGTTCTTGCTTGATTTCCAAAGTAGGTCTTTTTTTAATTTTTATATGGTAGTAATATCAACATACTAATTCTTAGTATATCGGCCTGGTTGTCCCAGTAGTTAAATCGGCTAACTAGTACTGTAAGGGTTTTGGTTTCGATCTCCGATTGATCCAAATACTTTTTTCTCTCCTTCTTTGTTACAATTAGTAATGTCCATGTATAGAACATTCTGCAATACACAAGAGTTTGCTTTACAATTTAGCTTGTCACAACCAGGAACTATGAAATTGCATGTATGCTACCTCTAAAGCAAACCTGGTGCATCAAGTTCTCTTCTTTTTTTTTTGGAGAAACAAAATAGAATGCAAGTAAATTGTACCTGTAATATAACACAAAAATTTATGTTCTTGAGAAACGTCGCGTATAACCTTAAAATGAAGCCAAACATGGTTTTCATAGATATGTATAATTCTCCACAATATTAATGGTAGATTACACTGCACTGTCTGGCGTGTTTCATACCGATTGTTAAGCCTTTCTTGACACATCGACTTTAACTACGGATTACTCCGTTTACCTGATCAATATATAAGGCTCACGGCGGTTGTGACCGGTCGACAGGGGATGCTTACTCCTCCTAGGTATCCGATACCAGTTCTGGTATACCAAGGGGTCCGTGTTTACCTAACTCTTTATTTTGTATTCCTTATTGAAGTTATTTTGTGTTCCTTATTGAAGTTATGAGATTAATCACTGTTCGTTCGTTACCTTTACCCTTCAGTAGGTACAATGGATTACTTAATCTCGATACTTTAGGTCTCAATCAATGAATCACTCGCCGTGAGCGCTACATCTTCATCTCATTATCAAATACAAGACATCACTGGGACGAATGCTATCTCACGTGTTTCTTACCAATTCTTGGGCCATTGTTTTGATTACAAATTACACTGTTTATATAATTTATGTATAGGGGTCAGAGTGGAAACGTTCAAATCAAAACTAAATGTCCTCATGATGTTACAGGGTTTTCAATGGTCTGGTTTCAAGGCAGCATTTCACACATTATATGATCATTATAATGATCTAATTAAATTTTGTAAATACAACATGTCATTAGTTCAAATACCTTTGACTTGTTTCATATCTATTATTACGTTGTTCTTCTTATACTGATTTTGACTGCGGATTTCTCCGTTTATTTGATCAAGATATAGGGTTTATGGCAGGCGTGACCGGCCAACATAGGATGCTTACACCTCCGAGGTACCTGATGTCACGTTTGGTATGATATCTGTTTATTATATTAACCTTTTTATCATAGAATTTACGAAATGCAGACTTTAAACTAGACAGTTGGAATACCTGTAACATCAACTTTTTTTAGTAGCCTGCTTCATGTGTGGAGTCTATAATCTAATATGATATTCTCATCGATAAACCCAATATTGTTTTTTTTTTATATAATTCCCTATCTTCACCGCTAGGATAGCCAGCTACAAAGACAGAGTTGATACAGTGGTAATCGTTTTACTATGTATAACATTAGGAATGTCATATTTTCTGGTCAACTTGTAGAATGCCAATTTAGAGAGTCCGTCCAATATCAATTCGGTTGGATGGCAGTTATTTATCCCCTTCATTTTTTTATCTAGACGAATTAATAATAGAGCTTTCCCATGTGTGTCACTGATTACACTACGTAATTAATGGTTTCCTATCACTGCGGATTATTTGGTTAGGAGACAAATTACCAAATTCCCGAAAATGAAAGTCTATAGCAAATACTAATGAAAGAAAAAGAAGATATTTTCTGTGTCACGCCTTAAAACTCAGAAACTTTTTTGTTCTGAGCAATAATGTTATTGTCACTTAAACAGATTCAATTCATTTAACCCTGTATGTATAGAAACATATTTTGATCCAGAATCTATGTAATAAAGTAATAAATCCCTGCTAATGTGTTATTTTGAAATTGATAAACCAACTGTTTCATTTATAGACAAATGACCTACATATACTGGAGCCACCGAGATGAAGCAGAAGATACCAAGCCCCGTAGAACTTGTTCGTGACATTCTTATTTATCGTTTAAGAACAAAAGCAGCAAGGCGTTTCGTTTGTATTTTATAGAGACATTTATAGTAAATCAATTTCAAAAGAATTTCAGATTAAGTCCCCAACGTCTATACCGAACCAGCCAGCTACACATATACAGACCTTTCTCAGCCATCTATCTGTCTGCAAAATTACTACATAAACTCTTGGAAATTACTTCAAGAATTGAATAAATATACAGGACTATCACAGACTGCACTTATTCCACATATAAGAGGTGGGCTGCTTTGTACGATATGTGATGTTAATTTATAGGATTTCAAAATGTTAATTTTCAGAAGATGATACAAGCATTGTCATACTGGACACAATTTGCACATCACATGTATGAGACCTATAGATTATCATAAACATCCAGAAAATCCAGCAAAGCATTAATGCCAGAGCGACACTCAGTTACAATGAATTTCCGATGACCAACAAATGTACTCCCTTATACCGGTCAACAGGGGATGCTTACTCCTCCTAGGCACCTGCCCCACCTCTGGTGTGTCCAGGGGTCCGTGTTTGCCCAACTATTTATTTTGTATTGCTTATAGGAGTTCGTTATATTCACCTGTTAGTCCGCACAGCCGTAGGGACAATTTTCTTACAACTTAAATTCATAACGAATCACGAAAAGTTTTCATAGCAATCAATTGAATGAAAAAGTGAAGATAGCGAATATCGATAAATCACGTAAATCCTTTAAAGACTACAAAATAACGAGTAGGGCAAACACGGACCCTTGGACACACATCAGATAGAATCAGGTGCCAAGGAGGAGTAAACATCCCCTGTTAATCGGGAATACCGTGAGTCCTATAGTTTAATCAGGTAAACGTAGTAATCTGTAGTCAAAACTCAGTATGTAAAGAACGGCTCAATAATAGGTAGGAAACACGACCGGAAACATTCGACCCAGTGACATATTGTAATTGCAAATTATATTATTATAACGATTATAAATAATGTATAAAGAAAGAAATATTGACTTTTAGCGAGACTGTTGAAACTTCTGTATAATGAAACGTTAGCTGCCTCGATATAAAATGGATCTTGTGCGGTGGAGTAACATTTCTAGTTTTGAGACGCTGATTGTGTAACAATATGTAGGCAGTCTTTGGTGCACAAATCGTCCGATAGTCTGTTTGAATCCCCATGGGCACAAATTATCCTCCTTTAATGTTATTCCACGTGTAAATTCATTCTTTTACGGGTAATACAAATAAAACTAAGAACTAGCTTATGAAATATGAGGAAAATGTAAGACAAACCGCTTATTGTAGCTATGTATCTGATCGTAATGCATGTATATGTACCTATATAGTGCAATCGAACAATGTCTGCCCTGACATGCTTTTCAACACAATCGACATTCTTATGTCACAGAAAGAACTGATATCGACTTAATCCTGATTTATTTACGCATATTTTGCAAATGAATAAGAAACTCTGTTTTATTTGAGCATTTTAACCGTTTTACAATAAAATTGAAAAACCTCGAGAGACGTTGACAAAGGTATATATGTGAGTGTAAAGAACGATAACTGTGGATAGAAAATGATTGTCACATTTCAAGAACTAGAAATTCCGACAGAAATCAAAGGAGACTTTAAAATATAAGAAACAAATTTCATTTTTGGAAATATCTGAGGGTATGGACGGCAATGCGTCACACCGGCAGAGTTTTAGTGCTAATGCACTTCTTGGAAAAAAAGGACGTGAATCTTTAAAGAATGACATTGATTTCTTGAATATCTTCAGAATATCTTTCGAATGCAGAAACATTTCCTTCTTCATGTGTGGGTTCTTACGACACATTAGGTAAATGGTATCGAAAACAAAATTAATCATGCGTTACAATGATTATTCAACTGATAAATCAAGTTATAATGCTATATTGAAGTCCCATTAAGATCTATTGATAAAACCATAAGATTCTGTGATGTATGTCTAGTGAATAAAAGTCTAACCTATCCATGGTATATTAATTCATCACGGACTCTTTTTGCGCGCGAAAGGGATTTCACCCCACTGTGCTTAGGCAGACACTGAGAACTTCGTATGACAATCCGTCGTCTTATTTTTTTTTCTTTTGATGTTTTCAATCTTCATTTCGTCGATCACTTTGTTATTAACTTATCTACTTCTGACGTCACAGTGGTTAATTGGTTAGAATTGGAACACCAGGCGACGTTTGAATAATTCAAGTGCTTGAAAACTTAAACACCCAATGTCTTCAGTAACCTCCTCATAACATACACATGTAGTTAGTAGATACACAGGAAATGCAAGTAAATACAGTAAATATATAACATAGTTTCAATATATTTCATTGTATATATTTCATCAATAGTGTTCATAGAATTGAGTTAACAAAACGTTGCTGGTCATGAGCAAATTGTCTATCAAATTCCCCAACTGTATTTGTGAGAATATACTGATTGCTGTGGAGGATATAGAACACTTAATCATGTGCATGTCTTTCAACGCACAAGAAAACCAATTCTTACGAATTAGTGTTTTAACCCGACGCGTGATTGGTTTTATATTATATCTACACCTCATGCATTTTATGACATGTCTTATTTCTCCATTAATTGGATGTTTTAGCCTTCAGAAATGAATCCAATCTGATACCGATATTCACCCTGATCTCGGGGATAAATCCCATTTGCTCTCTGATTGAATTTCTATCTCTACAGAGTGCGATTTCCTTTAATGAGAAATGGAGTTCTACATGACGAAAAATAAATCAATGTAAGAAATTGTTCATACTGATATTGCAATCATCGTTTCAGATACATACATGTATATTTAGAAGCTGTGTGCGATTGAAAATTACAATATAAAATTTCAAATTCATTTTTTATCCTAGATTTAGATTGATTTATAGTTCATATATATATATATATATATATATATATATATATATATATATATATATATGTCTTATTTCATACATACATACATATATATATATATATATATATATATATGTATGTATATATACAAAAGCACGAAAACCCAACAACACCCTACGTTCTTAAAGTGTCGGATTTAAGAAGATACAAGGCCAGATAACGATATATGTCGTTTTTTCGTAGTATGTGATATTTATTTATGTGCAAGGTGAAGATAATATATGTCTCTGGATAAACCCGCGGGTTGCGTCGAAAATATGAGTTTTAAATAATGAACAGTGTCGTGGCCTTTTCAGTGCTTATATATATATGAAAGGCGAAGATAACAAAGAGTGATCAATCTCATAACTCCTATAAGCAATACCAAATAGATAGTTGGGCAAACACGGACTCCTTGACACACCAGGGGTGGGATCAGTTGCCTTGGAGGAGTAAGCATCCCCTATCCTATATATATATATATATATATATATATATATATATATATATATATATATATGTGTGTGTGTGTGTGTGTGTGTGTGTGTTGAAATTTCCCTTCACAGCTGTTAATATTTTCGTGATGAACAAAGATGGGGACATGTTAGAGCACTTACTGGATCCAGCAATCTTTGTAAGGGTTTTTATATAGTTTAGGAATGTTAGTACAATAAATATAAAACCAGACCTGGATTTCTGGATAAATAATTGTCAGTCGAGACTTGGGCTTAAGTCTAAGATTTACTCAAATTTTGACTGTTTAAATCAAAGAAAACTCAAATCAAGTTGCGATGTTTTTTTCGAGAACTCCAGGCCAGTATATACATTTAGGAAAATAAATGTAACCGCCGCAAACACTTGCAATGTGTATTTTGATATCAAATATTCTTCAGAAAATTTATGAAAAAGATGTTCTTCTCTAAAATAGGAGGTATACAAGCTTGATTTCACTCAAAATGATATAATTCACATAATTACATCTTAAGCGTTCTGGCGATCGAAAGTTGCAAAATTCGCGATTCGCCTTTCAGAAAATTGAATTATTCTGAGCACAAAACTAAAAGAAAACAAACGATAGCAATCCTTAAAATCCAGTAATTCAACAAAACGGAACATTGATTATTTCGGTTAAAGGATTCCACTACGGAATATATTTCAGCTTAAAGTTCCGCAATCGAAATAAACGATTGAAAGCAAATTTGGTTTTGGTAATCAGGGTGTTGTGTTCAACATGATCAGTGGATTGTCCATGGAAAATATACACGAGAATTTTGAAGTCGTTCTTTATTAGAAGTTTGGGGATGCGCGGTAAATTGGAGGATCACTTAGGATTCAATTAGCACTAGCTGAGTATTTGTTTTCTCCTCCATAGCATGTTAAATGAAAGAAAATCAATTATGATATTCTTCTCTTGCACTCCAATGACAAACCAATTTCATTGTGGGCTTAATTACAAAATTCAAGACATATGATTGCTCCTGAAAAGCACCTATACCGAAATCTACAAAATCATGTAAGACTCAATCCCGTTAATTGACCATTTTAGGAGCCATTCTATCGTGACTTTAGATGACAAAACCGGTACAGCAATGAAGGACTTATCATCCTTAAAATGACTGTAGATTTTAACTGAATACTGTAGAATCATTTGAATTCCTGGGGGCCAATTTACGTGGATTGCTGAATTTTTACGGTTTCGTGGAGACGTAATTTTGTGGATTTATATATTTGTAAGAAAGATAACTCTGGAATGTCTTTATTCGTTGAGGATGTAAATTCGTGGGTGAGGGGTACCCACGAATTCCACGAAAATTGAGCCACCACGAATTCTATTGATTCCACAGTAATTACTTACTCTTCCCCATTTCCTTCTCTCAAACTCCATTATCAACACACTGATTTTGACTGCGGATAACTCCGTTTACCTGATCAGGATATGGGGCTCACGACGGGTGTGACCGGTCAACAGGGGATACTTACTCCTCCTAGGCACCTGATCACACCTCTGGTGTGTCCAGGGGTCCGTGTTTGCCCAACTATCTATTTTGTATTGCTTGTAGGGGTTATGAGATTGATCACTGTTCGTTATCTTCACCTTACATAAAGTGTCTGGGTATATAGGTTCAACCACCAATACGTATACTCCTACATCCACATCAGAAATCATAATAGCAATGTTAATAGTGAAGGTGAATAGTTATTTTAAAATATCATCTACAATCTTACTGGAATTATAAGGAAATATGTTTCTGTAAAATTCCATTGCTGTTTGATGCTTGTAAGAGAAGACAATAGTAATGTCCACATGATTTTGAGTATCTCCCTCATGCATAGCTCTTATCCTTAGACGAATTTGACTCACTTTTTTTTTGGCGCGCTGTTTTTGGCTATAATAGCTCTAACACTTCATTGTTATTTCGGATTTCAAACATTTCGGTTGAGCATCACTGAAGAGACATTATTTGTCGAAATGCCCATCTGGTGCATCAAAATTGGTACCGTATAACTTTTACATACAAAGTCTGTTATAATGGAAAGAGACATGGCAGGTACGGAGGACAGGCTATCCAATTATATCATGCAAGGTGATGATAACGAACAGTGATCAATCTCATAACTCCTATAAGCAATACAAAATAGATAGTTGGGCAAACACGGTGGGATCAGGTACCTAGGAAGAGTAAGCATCCCCTGTTGATCAGTCACACCCGCCGTGAACCCTATATTCTGATCAGGTAAACGGAGCTATCCGCAGTCAGTGTGCCAAGAACGGCTCAACAATCGGTATGAAACACGTCAGACAACATTTGACCCAATGCGAGGTTGTACTGACGAAGTAGATCGTTATAACGACCATAGAATTTGCGAAATTCTGACTTCAATCGAGACTGTTGAAAACCCTGTACCATCAACTTGTTTGTCAGTAGCTTACCTCGATTTAAAAACTGACTATACGCAGAACAAGCTCTTGCGTATCGAATCAGTTGAGATATATAAACACCATATGCAGGTGATAATGGAATATTGCTACATAAATATGGGAAGTTGGTGATGGAGAATCTGAAATCATCCCGTTTGTCATACAATTGAGTTGTCAGTTTGCCATCAATGTCTACTTTCAATAAAATATCTAAGTATGAAGCAGAAGTGGACGACTCTGTGGTGTCCTTTATTTCGAGCTAACAGGGATATATCAAATCAACATATGAATGAAAGTTATTATTGTTAATAGACAAAACGTCATCAATATATCTAAATGTCGAATTGAAGGCCACAGCAAGAGATTTTTTCTTCTCCCGTAGAAGGTTTTGAATAAATTCTGCTTCATATGAATATAGAAACAAGTCAGCTAACAAAGGAGCACAATTCGTGCCCATGGGAATTCCAACAGACTGTTGGAAGACCTGATCGCCAAAGACCACGAAGATATTGTCAATGAGGAACTCTAGCATATTTTTTATTTCAACTTCATAGTACTAGAATATAATGAACTTCATTAGCAGTATGTCCTAAGTTACATGATTTACAAAACTCTTTCATTGAGAGGGATATGATGTTCGGAATTTCATAAACATCTTTCTAAGTTTGTGTGGCATATTGCCATATAATTTTCATGACTAAATATTCTGTATCTCTGTTAAATATTCTGTGTATCTGTTAAATATTCTGTACATCTGTTAAATATTCTGTACATCTGTTAAATATTCTGTACATCTGTTAAATATTCTGTAAATCTGTTAAATATTCTGTACATCTGTTAATTATTCTGTACATCTGTTAAATATTATGTATATCTGTTAAATATTCTGTATATCTATTAAATCTGTTAAATATTCTGTATATCTGTTAAATATTCTGTATATCTATTAAATCTGTTAAATATTCTGTACATCTGTTAAATATTCTGTACATCTGTTAAATATTCTGTACATCTGTTAAATATTATGTATATCTGTTAAATATTCTGTATATCTATTAAATCTGTTAAATATTCTGTACATCTGTTAAATCTGTTAAATATTCTGTACATCTGTTAAATATTCTGTACATCTGTTAAATATTCTGTACATCTATTAAATCTGTTAAATATTCTGTACATCTGTTAAATCTGTTAAATATTCTGTGTATCTATTAAATCTGTTAAATATTCTGTATATCTGTTAAATATTCTGTACATCTATTAAATCTGTTAAATATTCTGTACATCTGTTAAATCTGTTAAATATTCTGTGTATCTGTTAAATCTGTTAAATATTCTGTACATCTGTTAAATCTGTTAAATATTCTGTATATCTGTTAAATCTGTTAAATATTCTGTATATCTATTAAATCTGTTAAATATTCTGTATATCTATTAAATCTGTTAAATATTCAGTATATCTATTAAATCTGTTAAATATTCTGTATATCTGTTAAATATTCTGTAAATCTGTTAAATATTCTGTACATCTGTTAAATCTGTTAAATATTCTGTACATCTGTTAAATCTGTTAAATATTCTGTATATCTGTTAAATCTGTTAAATATTCTGTACATCTGTTAAATCTGTTAAATATTCTGTATATCTATTAAATCTGTTAAATATTCTGTACATCTGTTAAATCTGTTAAATATTCTGTACATCTGTTAAATATTTTGTATATCTGTTAAATCTGTTAAATATTCTGTATATCTATTAAATCTGTTAAATATTCTGTACATCTGGCCTTTTGATGAGTCGTTTATATCACTGAACCATTTTTGAATAAATTGATCTCGTGACCTTTGCTTTACAACAGCTGAAATCAATTTTACATTTTCAATATTTTGTTCAGCCCAGATACAAATGTACCAAAGAACCCACACATGTCTAATATTTTCTTAATTCATAGGATCCAAGAGTTTGACATATGTCCACTATTGTGATGCATGAGTAAATACATATAGAAAAGAAATACAATTTTATTTTCTGGGCATGTAGACAACTTTGCCCAGTAAGATATAAAACGTATACGGTACCAATTTTGATGCACCAGATGCGCATTTCGACAAATAATGTCTCTTCAGTGATGCTCAACCGAAATGTTTGAAATCCGAAATAACAATGAAGTTTTAGAGCTATTTTAGGGGAAAGCAGTGTGCCATAAAAGTGGAGTCAAATTCGTCCAAGGATAAGAGCTATGCATGAGGGGGATACTCCCTAATTTTGAAATGAATTTCTAAATTTTGTAACAGCAATAAAATAGACATCCGTATTTTCAAGCTAGTAACGAAGTACTTAGCTACTGGGTTGTTGTGTGTATATCGATAGACGAAGGGTAACGCCCTGTCTCGCCGTATACCATATAAGAAGGCTTACTGTTTTTTAAGTTAAAATATCTTTTGCTTTAAAAAGACCGTAATCTGGGAAATACAATACCCAGGTGTTACACCCCATATTTTCGCCCGTCCCAAATCATCGCCGGCGACGATTTGGGATGGGTGACGATTTGGGGGGTTTTATGTAACACACCAAATACAATATTTTTAAGCCACTCACAAAGATTGGAAAAGTATTCCATATGTATGTAAACAAGCAAATGTTACACCTGTATATAAGAAAACGGGTAGTACAGACCAACTTACTAATCATAGACCCATTTCTTTAACTAGTTCTGTGCGTAAGATTATAGAGGAAATATCATTTAAATACATGTTCAACTTCATCAAAGATCATGAGTTACTATCGAAATATCAGTCAGGCGTCCAGCCAGGTTATTCAGCTGTAAACCAGCTGGTTGAAATCTATGAAAAAATAATGTCAAGTCTTGATAGAGGGAAAGATATTCGTTTTTTGTGATATTTCATTGGTCTTGTTTATAAACTTTAGAGGTTTGGTTTTGTAATATATTAGGCTGGATTAAGGACTACTTAAATCAGAGACAACAACGAGTAACTCTAGAAGGCTTTTCATCTACAAACAAAATATCAGATGATGGGGTACCCCAGTGGTCAGTACTATATCCATTCTTGTTCACGACATCACGAATGACATTTCTAACAACATTCGATTATTTGCTAATTACACTTCCTTATTTGCTATCATTGATAATGACATTATAAACCAAACTCTTTCGCTTACCAATGACCTTAACACAATAATTAACTGGTCTAATACCTGGGCTGTAGATTTTAATGCAAATAAAACTGTGGAAGTTGATTTTACTAGAAAGAATATTAATGTTCCTGAGATTCGGTTTGGATATGGCGGTGAAGCTGTTAATCAACAAAATTAGCATATTAACTTGGGTGTACATTTCTAGTATTTATGAAAAGGTATGCAAAATGTTAAACATATCAAGATTGCTTAAACATACTCTTGATAGAGGAATATTTATACTTTGCTTTCATCAGACCAATTGTGGAATGTGGTAACGTAGTATGGGAAAATTCTGAATTACTTGAAAAGATTCAAATTGAGGCAGTACAGGCTTTAGAGTTAATTCTTCAAAAAGTAATTTACATAGTCAATTGGACTAGGAATCTTTATAAGCTCGTAGGGGTAAAAATAAGCTTTTATTATTCTATAAAATGATAAATGGTATAGCTCTACAGTATATGTAGAACATGTTAATCTATAAAAAAAAAAATCATGGCAAAATTTAGCAAAACTCGTATTAACTATTTTCATGTAAACTTCATCACAACAATGTTACATCTTCAAATAATCCTGTTATCAATCATATATTTGCACTTGGCCTTTGTATTTGGGAGAGGTCCTATATAGGCCTTGCCTGTTGCCCGATCCCATTGAGTTTCTCAATAAAATTTGTTTAAATTAAATATTACTTAGCAAAGTTACAAGAGTGTTTTTGTATGATATCCATCATATCCTCTCTGGATACAATACACGGATATGAAAGACGAAGATACCGAACAGTGACCAATCTCTTAAAGCTGACATGAATTAATAAATATAGTATAATTCTATATGTCCGCCATATTTCTTTGCTAATCCGCCATATTAGTTGGATATTCTATTGTTATATGTATCAGGGTTCGCATGGTATATAAGGGGACGAGTTTTGCTACGCTTCATTTCACATCAGTGTCTTCGATTTACCTGTGCGGGTAGCTTCGACAGGTAACACGTACATCTCCGATACTAATAGGACATCAAGAAGAAATGAAATCACGTTTTGAAACACCATGCAGTGCTCAAAATTACAATAAACATATCGTACAGTAGTAAATCATTCTAAAAGCTTTGGATAAATAGATATAGAATGCCTTTCCCCCCCCCCCCCAAACTTGACCCCAGCTTGAAAGTTCTGATATAATAGTAGAAGACACACACCACCACCAATTAAGAAAATGAAGATATTATGAGGCACTCATAGTAGAGGACTCTAACCACCCCATCCCACCCCCAACGATGGAAGAAAATGAAGTGTATGGGGAAATTATTGAGGCAGTCAAAGTAAAAGACTCTTTTAACCCTTCACCCCCACTTTAGGACTTTGAACATTGGATAAAACGTCTTGGTTTGTTTGGGTTTTTTGTTTTATTTTATTGCGGTTTTCGTTCACCTTTTTTAATTATTATTTTGAATGGCAAGAAATTTTGAAGAATCCAATTTTCCATTTTTTTTTCATCCTGTTGAACTAGATATACTTCAAAATTAATTCATTTCTGCTCTGACTGAAGGCATGATTCTAAAATCGGGAAAGAATCTTGCATACAAAATAATTAATAGGGGAACACATAAATTCGAGCTCCTTTGGAATTTAATGAAATGCAGATATGCTCCTTTCTTTCAACACGGATTGATATGTTGTTTCAGGCACGCATACAGGGGGTTGGGGTGGGCAGGGAGGATGGGCTGGTCTGCTCTCCCCACTTTTTTGACAATTTACTTTTTCCCGTTATTCTAACATACAAAGTCAGTATTTTCTACATGCAGTTTAAACTGGTATATATATTTTGTTTAAATTTGTAATCAATTCAATTATAAGCATCAACTCCTGTAAGTTTTTAATATATTGTCAATAACAAATTTTTAAATAGCTGGAATTTTTTAATGCTTGTAAGCTTACCATTATATTAGTGATCAATTTTCTTTCCTTCTGTGAAATGATATTGTACATCGATGTAGGACAGTCTCTCTCTCTCTCTCTCTCTCTCTCTCTCTCTCTCTCTCTCTCTCTCTCTCTCTCTCTCTCTCTCTCCTGTTCAATCAATGAATATGGACATACAGAGACCGTAAATAATTATGTGGTTCCCAATGAAACAATAAAACTATATTTTCGTTTATACATTTCCTTTTATATGTGTCTTTGTGTAATCAACTGTTTATTATGGATTGCAAATGTAATACCCGCATTTTTAAACAGATGTATATTTTCGATCATTATTCCCTTATTTGTATATCCAAATTTGTATATGATCATCGATAAATTTTGAATTGAGCACGCAATATATCCAACCAGATGCTCAGTGTATATGATTAGATTCCCGATTTCTATCAACTGCAAAACCTCGACCAGACAAGCATTCAATGCAGGAAAAAATTTCGACTCTGACATCTCCCCTGATCGAAGACACCCTATTTGGCACGGGTGAAGTGTGTCGCAGTCTGTATAATGGAATGACAACGTGTTGTAAAGTTCTAACGAGTTACAAATGGAGTTTATCATTTTGTTTCGTGGATTTATCAGAATAAAGAGAATCTAATCTTTTCGGTAAGTGCACATCTCCGATACCTGTTGAATAGACGTCCGTATTTGATACGGTGGTTTTTTGTGGCGAATATGTCATGTGCATTACATATTATGCATATGGCATGGACCTGTATTTTGCAAGAATTGACATAAATAATATATTTTATGCTCTTTGCTTATTCCATTCTATCAGTATGTAATTGGCAAATGATTTCTTCGCATTTATTTCATAAGAAACTGCAAATACTTGCTTGCACTTGCAAGTATGCAAGAAAAACTTTTTTTTGCATTTTTTTTCTAAATTATCTAATCTTTCGGAATGTTGCATTGGTATACAATAAATATTTTGTAATTTTGAGCAAAGCATAATGTTTTAAAATGTTATTTTATTTGTTTCGCATTTCCCTATATATTACTATCGGAGATGTGCACTGGTCGAGTCCACCTAGAAAAATCACTCAGGTGTGACAATCACATTTGGGGTATATACGGGTAGAGTAAATTAGGCTACCTGAGAGAAATATGGCGGATAAGATGAAAAAGGTGTACGTATTTATTAATTCATGTCAGCTTTAAGTCCAATAAGCAATACAAAACAGAGAGTTGGGCAAACACGGGCCCCTGGATATACCAGAGGTGGGATCAGGTGCCTAGAAGAAGTAAGCATCTCTTGTTGACCGATCACATCCATATGTAAAACTTATACAGTACCAATTTTGATGCACCAGATGCACATTTCGACGAATAATATCTCTTCGGTGATGCTCAACAGAGACATTTTCTAAATCCAAAATAACAATAAACTTGTAAGAGATATGTTAGTGGAAAACGGAGTGCCAAAAAGTGGAGTCAAATTCGTCTAAGGATAAGAGCTATGCATAAAGGAGATAATCCTTCATTTAGAACTGAATTTCTAAATTTTATTACAGCAACTAAATATACATCAGCATTTTCAAGCTAGTAACGAAGTACTTCGCTACTGGGCTGTAGAGACTCTCGGGAACTAACAGTCAACCAGCAGATTGATTGATTGAATATTGTTCAACGTCCCTCTCGAGAATATTTCACTCATATGGAGACGTCACCACTACCGGTGAAGGGCTTCAAAATTTAGGCCTATGCTCGGCGGTTATGGCCATTGAGCAGAGAGGGATCTTTATCATGCCACACCTGCTGTAAGTAAGTAAGTAATTTTTATTTAAAGTCGGAACTATATACAGGTAAACAATAAGCATGAGCTAAGAGCTCTTTACCCGACTATATAGCATTAAAAAAAACACAAAGTACTAATGATATATAATTGCATGCATAGACATAAAAACAGAAATTTGAAATAAAACAGGACGCATACATGTATACAGACATTACAAGTCATGCATATATATACACAGGGACTAGCTATATTAAGATGCGCATGCAGCACTGAAAACAGTTTGCAACACAAACATAAAAATATGAATATATATATAGAATAAATAAATATGCATACCTAAGAGACAGAGCGGAGTAAAAATAAAACAGTTTAATTTGTACATGTAAACTTACAAGCATAGTTAGAAGTTAGATCAAAACTTTAAGATTTAGGCAGGAGAGGCTGGAATTTGCATGAGCTGCATTTACAATTTAATTCCCCACACCACGGTTTTTGCGGGCTCATCCGAAGGACCGCCCCATTTAGTCGCGTCTTACGACAAGCAAAGGGGTACTGAGGACCTATTCTAACCCACGGGACTCCACCAGCAGAGGCTTCGACCCAGGGGTCATAATGTAAAACTTATACGGTACCAATTTTGATGCACAAGATGCGCATTTCGACAAATAATGTCACTTCAGTGATGCTTAACCGAACTGTTTGAAATCCGATGTAACATTCAACTTGTAAGAGCTATTTTAGGGAAATACAGAGTGCCAAAAGTGGAGTCAAATTCGTTTAAGGATAAGAGCTATGCATGGGGAAGATAATCCTTAATCTTGAAATGAATTTCTAAATTTGATCGCAGCAATTATTATTATTATTATTATTATTATCATATTCATTTATAAAGAGCAAAATTACCTATAGTTTCTATGCGCTGTACAATGTTTGTGCTAATAATCATTGACAATATACCAATAAAAGACTTGTAAGAGCTATAAAGAAAATGATAAAACAATAGAAAGAATTAAAATAAAGCATGGTAGTAAAATGACGAAGTGGTTGACTTTGAGTTGACAAGATACAATTGGCATACAGGTATTCGTATGCTGGATCAAAATTCAGCTTTCAAGAGCTTGCGCATGGAATCCTTGATATTACACTGAATTTTACATTCACAGGGCATATTCACGCTTGAACAAGAGTGTTTTTAGGTTCTTGCGGAATGCTCCATGTGCTTCAAGCTCTCGAAGTTACAGTGACAGTTTATTCCACAATTGTGCACCTAGTGTTTTTATGGCTCTTGCACCGTATTTGTTTGATGATTTCTTCACTACCAGTTTCCATTGGTCGGATGATGATCTCAAGGTCCTATGTGGCTGGTAAACAGGACATAACAATTAAATATACATCCATATTTTCAAGCTAGTAACAAATGATTCAATTGGCGAGAATGTGTGAGGAAAACGTCTATTGAGACCAAAATAACTAGGATAAAACTTCTCTGTTTTCAACTCAAGCTTAACAATCCTTTTCCTTCAGGAAATTTGATGAAGCGACAGCTAAAGTTCATCACAACACAGCCATCTGTTGAACGGTTTACCACGACGCAAGCAGGTAAATATATATATTAATTATTAGATATATTCATGATGAACATAAAAACACCTAGCATCATTAATAAGTTATACATATGTACTATTATCAGATGAACAATGCATGTCCTCGCGGTTGCATTTGAATCTACTCCATTTTGACAAACAATTCCAGTTGGATAGGTATGGTTTACTTTCTCATCAGGTTTCTGTATTTTTGTTTTAAACATGTATATACATGTTCGTGTTGCAGATAGGGATAGCCCCGATCTCATGGCCCTTTAAAAATGTAATGTTTTATGCCTCGTTCACACGGGTGCGCATTAAATATTATTTCGCATTAAGAATGTTCTCTCCTGGTTTGAATATATTTTCAGAAGTATCAAAGTTTTTGGATAACCCATTTTAAGTGACATATCTTCATCAGACAATTCAAACCTACGACAGGAGTTTGTTAGTGCAGATTTTAAAGAATTAGAGCCACTCAATGTTACCCTTTGCTGAAACTAATTTTTCTTGAAAATCACCAATTTCCACAAGAAACAATATCAATGAAAGACTGTTGATTGTCTTTTATTTCATGAAAAGCAATCATAATTGATAATTTTGATGACGTTTTCATAAAATTTAATACCAATTCTACAAATACGCATATATTATCTAACATATTTGGGTAAAATATGACTCATTTTTTAAATCCTATTTCGTCAAAACATTCAGACTAGCAAGAATATCTGCATCAAACTTTTGATGAAATTGCTAATGTAGATTTGAATCATGTTTTTGCTTAATTCAAATAAAAAAAGTGTGGGGTAGTGTACATTGGAACAAAGATTGAAACGATCGTGTCTCCCTTCTTACATTGGCATATATTCGAAACAATAGCAACATATAATTTGTTATAATATGCATATTCTTCAATTCATATTTACAAATTCTATAGATTTATTTTATCATATGATAAATAGTCAGAAAATATATCAATAATTTATACATATTTACAATACTAATTCATTTATTACTAAAGAATGTGTAAAAAATATTCATTTTCCAATATCCATGCATTGTGACATTAAACTTTGACCTTCTGACCCCAAAATTGATAGGCATCTTCCTTTATTTGTACGTATCCATATGTCTAAATATGATTTGAATAGAATACAAAGTACTTGAGTTATTAATCATTATCAACAAACCAGTTTTAACAGTCAACTTCTATGCAGCCATGAGGAAGAAATATTGTTTCTCATATGATGACTCATCCCTCCCACTGTGGTTACCAAATGGATGTAGCTAAAAGGAAGACACTGGGATTCAATTTCTATCAATACTGTAAATTCTTAACAATCGAACAGAAGATATTATTTGATTTAACACCAAACTGCTAATACACCAACTTCAACTAACTCCAATCTTTGTCCCGCCATGGATTATTTTTTTAATGCCTTGATCAACAAATTGTTACTCTAAAAGAATTTGTTGTGCAAAATGTTATATGCACGATTTTGATAGTGCAAAATGTACTGTTTATGAAATATATGCTGAAATTCTAATCAGGATTTTTTTTAAATGTGCATTTTCAATATCCTATAAACAAATTTCAACATTATTAAAACTCTTTGACAATTCCACTTTGAAGGAATGATTAAAATGAATTTTTGATAAAAAAAAATTTAAATTTTCCAGAATGACGAAAATATCATAAATACATATCAGTTTATCGTCTTATTCATCTTAGAATTAAATGACATACTGATGTTGATAAATTTGAATGAAGTAATTACATGTAAGTATCCACCTTTCATATCATTTTGACTCAAAGAGTCGTTAAAATTCAATAACTCTTAAAACGTTTTGGTCCGTAAAGGGGGATCCGATCCCCCTGGACACCCCCTCTGAATCCGCCCTTGGTTAACATTGTTCCATTCTCCCTCTCGTCGATCGTCCGACACTATGTTCAGTACTGTGTTACCATGTGTATGGTTGTACCTGCTTGTCTGTATTTTTCTTTGTATTTATCTTTGTCTGCCACTCACTTGTGAGAATATCATATGCGGGCTGATACCTTTTACTTCTAACGAATCGCTCATGTATGTTTCTGGACAGCTTTAGAATAGAGTAGATGTCACAATGCATCGTCCAATGCGCGTATTTTTGAGCTACGTTCTAATACTTACCGTACTTAATTAATTGAATCATTACATGCATATAAATAATTATCACTTGCTACGCCAATAACCATTCCATGCTTCGCTCGGTCCAATGGTCACACCGTGTATATATATTAATTTATTATCATTTTCATGGTTAAGGGCAGATGATACAAACAATTTTTTTCTTTCAAAGAGACTTTATATGATGTCATTCTTCTATAAAAGTGGACAATTTCTTGAATTCTTTTCCCCTTTGACTTGGAGAGTGAAATATTTTCCGTATTTCCAAAAAAGTACAAAACAATAGTTATCATGGTAAATTAGTTTATTCTTCATTTGTTTACCTTTTTTATCCCTAAAAAAATGACTGTCAAGGAGAAAAGAGTGTATTGATATTAGATTTACAACATAACATGTAAACTATTAATTCTTTATAATTTTTACACTCGGAAAATATTAGTTCCTGCTTCAATAAAATTACATATATGGACATTGCACCCTCAGTTAAGGTTTACAAATTAAAATAAACTTCATGATATGTTAACTTAATGTTTAAAGTGTAAAATAAACTTAAAGAACATATACCATACGGGGTGAATTTTCTGAGGATAAGCAAAATTGTAAAAATGACATTGGCTGATTTTCTCAAGACAAAGAAGAGTTATCTCCCATAATATAAGAGTAAAATTTTACAATTTCTGAAAATAATTTACAATGGCATTTATGAATTTACTGTTTGTTTTTTGGGGTTTATTTTGTCACTCTTGGTTTTCCTTTGCTATTCATCTCTGAAAATAATAAAGATATGCCTTATACAGGATATCTTTGATGTGCCATTTTACGTTAGTTTCTGCATTACGATGTTTCCCAGTAGAAACAGGAGAAAGATGACTGCATGCTTCCTGCTGACATCTTATATAATATAGCAATGATCCAGGTCTGTACCGTTTTTCATCCTCGCAATGTCTTAAATCTAGTGGTCTACCACACGCAGCACAATATTTTCCCAAATTGTCCACTAGAATTCCAAGTTCACTACTCATCTCCCACTTCTCCAACAAATCACCTCCTCGTGCTCTTCTTCCGATTCCTCACTCTCTGATGCATCAGATGGATACGTGTCTTCATTTCCTAGGCATTCTTGTGAATTATCACCAGACGAACAATTTTCTTGATTCATCCAACTTCTCCTCGATCACCACGTTGTGATTGGCATCAACATTCACTATCTTACGTCCAAGGGATAATGCATAACATTTCTTAGCATTCTGTAACCTTTGATGACATTTTTTTTACGAATAAATCTTCCTGATTTTCCCCCCTTAATGATTCTGGTGCCATAATTGTTTACATTGTCTACTGACCCCTTTCCTGCTCTTAAAACACAGAAGAGTTCCAAACAACTATAAATGAGAAAACCAAAACCAACCAAAATATTTTTTTTTACCATGGGAAGTCTTCAGTGTTAAAGGTAGAAAAATTTGTTTATATCATCTGGCCTTAAGTAGCACCGATTTCTTCCATGTAATGCATTGTAATGTCAAGCAGTACTAGCGGGAAGTTACACTATTCCCGAAAGAAATTCATAGACCAGTGAGTCATGGGCACCAATCAATCGATCTACTGCACAACCTGAAGTTGTATGTGAAAGGCAAATTACGTGATCGACATCCAGCTGTACAGTAAAACCCCCACCCACCCCCACCCCCTAGATTCAGTTGGGTCGGGGTAAGTAAACCCATGTAAGTTGAATTGGGTCTTAAATCGAAAAGACATGTAGTATAGTAATAAATACAGTTTGTGATCAGACAATCAAATTATCATTAATTCTGTTCTATTTCAGTATAACAATGGCGTGCTCTAAATACATGTCGACGTCAGAGAAAACACATGCTGCCCGAGTTTCCCGGTTACTAGTAGACCCCTGCACGGACCTCTTCAGGGACCTTCTCAGAAGTCGAGTCAGTGAAATTCAATTCCCAAGTAAACTAGAAAATAAGAAGAAAGTGTTAAATTGCATTTTAAATAAAGTCCAAAGAGACTTACTCTATCCATCTTTGGGATCTTTCTTGGGAACGTACAATGACTTTGACTTGTCTCTGTTATATGTACTACTGCGGAATGTAGCAGACATTTCGCCCCACAAAAAAGGATGGGGCAAACAACCAGATCCATCAGATTGCTCAGTGTCTGCTAATATTGACCGTGTAAGGGATATACGAAATGTATATTGCGGTCACGCAGCTAGTGTCTCTCTGTCTGATCCAGAGTTCCACAAAATCTGGCAGGACCTGACAATTATTATCGGAGAACTTGAGGGCAGTCTTCCAGAACGATGTACAACATACACAGATGCTGCAAACCAGATAAAGATAGACACCATGGATCCAGAACAGGAGAAGAAATATCTGGATATCATTGATGAACAACATCAATCCATAGTATACCTCAAAGGTATTTTTGCTTATCTTTTATGCTCTCTAAAAATATTCGAGGGGAATACATGTATCTCCGTCCGTCCTCCAATTTAGTAGTACGAAGTTTGGGCAAAAGAGAAAGTTTTAGGTTCCTTTTCTGTTTCCCACCAATTGTAAAAGACAAATTTCCCCCCGACTGTATATGTTTCTATGTTGATAGGATGCTACAGTATATGTTTATATGTATGTATGTTGATAAGATGGTACAGTATATGTTTGTATGTTTGTATGTTGATAAAATGGTACGTTATACAGTTATATGTTGATAAGATGTATAGTATATACATTTATAAATTTGTATGTTAATAAGATGGTACAGTATATGTTTACATTTTTGTATGTTGATACGATGGTACTGTATATACATTTTATCTCATACGTGTGGTGTATATTAAAAGTGAGATAAAGCATTAGCTTTATCACACGCCCGTTTGATAAAGCACTTCCGGTCCGAACTACTTTTGACACTGTCCCCGCTTGGATGACATATTTTCTGTGTTTATGCATATCCATGCATGAAATAAAACGTAAACTTATTATTCTGTATCTATTTAGAATTTCTTTTATAGCAAAAGTAAAAGATGTTGCCCCCACTGACATATAATGCAAGTGACCGGCCACAAAAATGCCAACTCGGTCTGTAACCAGGCCTACTCGAAAATTACGATCAGAAAGCGAAAATATGTGCACACTATTATCATCGACAAGGAATAGACCGTCTAGTGGACAAGCCTAATCGAAAGTACCTCGCCATGCTGCGGTACCAAGTATTCACAACAAAGTAACAGCTATGACCGAGTATTTATTTCTTGACGCAGGGCTGTCTTTCTGATAAAAGTTTGATGTCGTCTTGAAATAAACATGTGTATAATTATTTTTCATTGGTCGTTATTATACACATGTTTATTTCAAAACGACGACGACATCAAACTTTTATCAGAAGGTCAGCCTTGTGTCAAGAAATAAATACTCGGTCAATAGTTGTTACTTTGATGGAATGGCAAAACCATTATAAATTATAAACTATAATCCCTTCTAAAACAATTTTCATCCATGGTTTCTTTTATAAAAATACCCTTTTGTATTGTATATTAATGGTTTATAAGCGCACTATTTTCCCGCCTAAGGTAGACAGGTTAAGCACGACGATTCAAAACAAATTCAATCAGCTGTTTCTACCATACTGGGGATCATCTCAAAATAAAGTGAAAAGAAGACGCATGAGATAAATAGAACATCTATAATTGCACGTTTTGATATTTGGTTTATCCAACTCGTTGATATGGTGTATGTATTCGCTCGGCAAGCCTCGTGAATAAATACACCATATCAACTCGTTGGATAAACCAAATATCAAAACACGCAATATAGATATCCTCTATATATGTTTGTATGCTGGTACAGTATATGTTTGTATGTTGATAAGATGGTACAGTATGTTTATATGTTTGTATAGAAATGATATTGAATCTGAAAGTAAAAGGATAATTTGACAATAGGAATGGGAAAATACTACATTTATAAACATTGAGAATGTGTGATATTCTAGGATTAACTTTAGAACAATCACTGTAGGTGGGTAGAATGTTGTACAGCAATCTCGGAATGTTTGTTTCTTATGAATTATTTTTCATTATCTCTTTACAGGTAGGATAGAAGAAAATACCGAGGAAGCCAGCAGATTGGATGGTACAGTACATAGCTAGAGTTTGATATTTCGAATAATATAAGTTCTACGTTTTAGAACGTTTTTAAAATACTGAGAATCTTTAAACTTTCTAGTTAATTTAGAAGAAAAATTAATATAACCCCTCTGGGTACACTATTGTACAACAATCGGAGAATGCTTGATATTTAGGAAATATTTTTCACCATGTCTTTACAGGGAGAATAGAAGAAACATTGGAGAGAGTGGAGAAATTGGATGGTAGTATAAAATGCTATGATTGTTAATTAAAACATGGTACTGTGTTTTTGTTTATAGGATGAGCACAAAAGTAAACCTTATCGATTCATCTCGCACTAACCATTGTTATTTGATGCAACATATCAAATCTCGTCATATTTGGGTAATTCATTGTAATTAACGATCAACAGAAAAATAGCATACCTTCCCCTGTAAACTGTCAGTTAAGAATTCAATCAGTGAAGAATGCACATCTTCTATATATGTAACCGGAACCAATGTAACAGGGGCGGTAACTCAGGTGATCCCCCCACAAAATTTGGCTCTAGTTAAAGTTCAATCCAATTAAGGGAATTCCTGAACTATGGTCAACACATCGGTAGGAAAACACGAGTAAAGGTAGCTGCAATAATGTAGCCCTATCCAATTTTTTTTATTCTGACGTTTTCGGGATAGGGCTACAATTCCATAGGATCTCCGTAATGGTGCAAAATAATTTTATGAATAACCGATAATAAACTCAAATTAGTCCCAAATGTTGTTTACACCAAAAGGAGTACCAACTTTGTGCTCGGGCATGTCTAATAAAGGTGTTTTTCATTAAATATAATGTACAGCATGCAAAATTCTTCGTCTGCTCCGCCATGCTTGTTATCGCGAGATCTCGTAGGTGGATCTAATGAAAAGCCTAAACATTGACAATCAGCGCGAAAATGTAGTTACTCGAGCCACTTCGACAAAGAAAGGAAAATGATATTGTTGCAGAAAGAATTTACACTCTGCTGTTCGGCTTTTAACTTGATATTAAATTCAAACCTTTTCAATACCGACTAAATAGCTTTCGCCTCCATACTTGTCCATTGATGTAAATACTACCTTATATGGCATATCTAAATGACTTGACAACCGGAAGTTGAAACTTCAGTACATCAAACATGGCGCACAAATATGAATCGAGAAATTGGAATTTATCGAAATTGTTGAAAACGGTAGAATAGAGCCTCACAAATCTAATGTTGCAGGTTGTAAATTTATATATTGACTAAGAAACATAGAATATCATTTTATTTACGTAAAGAAAGTCAGGAAATGTTTAGAATGAGCGCAAATGTTGCGGGAGTGAATCACTCCCGCATTTGCACCATTACGGAGATCCTAAGGAGTTGTAGCCCTCTCCCTAAAAAAAAAAAAAATCAGAGAGGGCTACATTATTGCAGCTAGAGTAAAGGGTTTAAAATATATCAATGATATATGGGGTTAATTTATATTGTAATTGAAAGCTAACCATGGGGTCAGTTTCTTACCAGGTGAATAAAACAGATCAAACACAGCTTTATATAATATCCTGAATTATATTCACTAACTTAAGCCAATCAAACCAAAATAAAACTATTCTAACTTATCCAATCAGTAAACATATAGCTTATTCACTTAGGAAAGCTTGTACATGTAAACAGGGATGACACTTCCTGTTTAATATAAAAACACGTAGAATGTATCACCCATATCTTAACATGAAAAGCATTCAAAACTAATGACCGCTCGCGGCGAATCAGTGGTAGAGCGTCTGCTTCGTAACCGGGAGGTCGTGAATTCGAACCCTGCTCCTGCCATGCCTGCGTCAAACCTAAGAGTAAAAATAGGTAGTGATTGCTCCTTCGCCAAACGCTCGGCATTAAGATGTGAGAATCACGGGTCTTTCGGATATGACCATGAAAATGGAGATTCCGTGTCGCAGCAGGCGTTGGTACATTGAAAAATCCTCACTACTACAGCCCTGATCGCTAAGCATAAGTCTAAAATTCTGGTACTTCACTTACAGCTGATATAATTGAAAAATTCTCGATGAACGTAAAACAGCCTAACAATGAATAAAAAATGAATGACCGTCAGCGTAAATAGACAATAAGAAGCTAATGTAACACCCAGAGATTGAACTAATGCAACTCTGTGTAATAAAAAAATCCTGTCCGCCATCTGTGTAAAGTCTTTGTTTACACTCTATCCATTCTCTATGTACATAAGAGGTTATTTTATTTAGGTCACAGAATAGTATTAAAATTACTGTAGAGCACTTCAAAAATTAACAAACTCTACGCCCTATCAGACTACTGTACATAATTTAACAACTGACAGCCATGTTCATTTACATATATACCTTAAAGATTTTCAGGAGTACTGAATGAAATATGACCACCTGACAGTCATTTTCATGGACACACTTTGGAGGAAATATAGAAAATCTTATCTTACCGTATAGCTTAAAGCTTGAAATCAATACTGAATGAAATGTTATGATAAAATACACAATAAATGAACATCTGACAGCCATGTCCAAGTGCGTATATCCATGTAACTTAAAGCTTTACAGCAGTGTCGAATGAAATATGACATTTTCCCTGAGATACAGACACTGGGCATTGATATTGAATTTACTTAAGGGTAAAAACATACAATGGCTAAAGTGCTGTACTTTGTATTAATATAAACACTCATTTCATACAGTTCCTATCAATGCACTTTAGCATTTATAAGCCTTTATAGTGTTCATAAAGACAGAACGATGTTTGATAGAATTTGTTTAAAGTAAATCAGTATATTTTCTTTCTCTTTAGATGAAATGGAGAAACTAACAAAGTCCCCCATTCCCACAAATGTCAGAGGTATGTCGATAAGAACAACGATTATTACAGAGCATTTATATAGGTCAGATAAGTTACTAGGTGACCTAGTGTAATTGGTCTGAGTCCGCCATCGTTCGCCGTGCAATAACAATAGAACATTTTAACTTAAGGTCGATCGATCCTCATGTGATTTATCAATAATAATGGTTAAAAGTTCAAAAACTGTATCAATTTCCATTCAATATAGTTAAATTTAAACAATAACCATAGAAAATGTCTATGCTGCCACATTTTTAAAGATGCCAGACATAAAAATCTGTCTATGTTAATTCTATACTAAAACACACACCGATATAGTATACTCGTACATCTCTTTCTTCTCTCTCTGTTTGTCTCCTTTGGACAGTGAGTAAACATTTTAATCCTATGTTTCACACTTTTATTTGTGTTTTGCTATATAGGGAGTTACGTTTATGATATGTGTGTGTGTGTGTGGGGGGGGGGGGGGGGGGGGGGATAGGGAAACTGTTACAAAAGTAGCCGTACATGTACAGAATAACACCTGAACATTTAGTTTAGCCATATGGATATAATTTATTTTACATTAAGTTAAGAAAATGTTCACGTGAACTCATCATCAGGTAAAATATGTTCCATTTATTTAATTTCATTAGTTTCCTATCCGGATCATTTATTACAATAATATCTAGACCTGTGTGTATTTCAAAATGCCTTAATTATTATCATTAACTCCATAACATCTATGAAACGAATTCATTAATTAAAAAGTCTTATTCTGATACTGCTACATATAATAGAACCAAACTCCCTCCTCGCATATATTTGGTTAGTGTGCAAACAAAATTAAGCGGATGTTATTTTCACATAAATAGAAACAAGAATTTTATCAACCAAGGGGTTAACTCTATGGTGAATTAACACATCTGTAGTTTGGCATCCACCATAAAATTTGCTTATTTTAACACTTTCACATTTCTTCCTGTCATTAGGTTTAGTTCTTATCTTACATAAAATGCATGGGGGAAACCTTTCTCCGTTATCAGACACTTCCTCCATGTTACAAACACTCAAAGTAAATTAAGTAGGACAGTGGTTTAATAATGTGTTCAGTTCTTCCTTCTATAATGCTTAGTAATATTTTACTTAATTATGTAGGATAATATATTTAAAAAATAAATACATCAATTTTTACTTCAAGAACGAGTGTGATTCATATGTTCACCTCTATTTTAATCAGTATTAATGATATCTTCTTTTTTCCATTTGTCTTTTTTATTTCGTTATAAGATTTGTGGTTTTGAATATTTGCTGTGGAGACTGAATTTTTAATGATAAATATAATTGAAACAATGAAAAATACACTATTTTCGTTAACATTCTTTTTACATTATTTTTTTTTTCATTTTCGAATTATTCATTATTATTATCCCTTATTTTAACTGCCTTGTATTTTTGCTAATTAGATCAAATGTAATTCTGTTTGTCAATGAATTTCATTTAAAAGCAAAACAAGATCCATATTGCTAGATATATTTTTCGTATTCATATTTGTATGTATTTCTATATATTGATTTCTGACGGATGAAATATGCAATAGACCGGAATAGCTGTGTGTCGAAATATAACGGTACCCGATGACATATGTCCAAATCGGTTGACACGTAAACAGTTGTAGATAGCTCAGAGACTTGTAACCTACAGTCTATCCTTTGTGTTGTTATGTGGACGCCTAATTTTTGTCTGGTACCTATATTTTGTACTATAATTTAGAAATCATTAAACGGGATAGGCCAATATATCTTCGCATCTAAGTAGCTTATCGAGTTAGGCACCCCTCGGCCCTCCCAAGTCTTTTTATGTATTGCGACTGCAATTTCAACATGCTCATCAGTGCCAAGAAAACTGAATACACGGAGATGAAACATGTGAAGCCAGATATTTATTAAATTCAACGGCCTTCAGATAATTAAAATATATATAGTGTGATAACGTAAAAAGAAAATGTGTGGAAGTAAAGGCGCGGCGCAGACGATGGGTGGATCTCGATTGTATCTGGAGTGGATTGGAGGACTTAGCTTCGTAATTGTTTGATCAAATAACTAAAACTGTTAACTAGTGCAAGGTTTTTGTAACTATCCCTAACATGGTTACATATATATTCAAGTTCATAAATTGAGCATATAATCTATTTGAAATTTTGGGGGCAAAATCAATTGATGTACGTAGCCCGATTCCGACGATGGCGCGGATCCGGTTTTATTTCAATAATATTTATTGAAATAATAATATTTTATTAACTTTGAATAATTACTGGTTTTGTAAAAAGACAATGGAACAATCCCCAACTATGATATTTAAATATTACGATTTGTATTAAACCTATAGAATGGAAAAGTATTCGGATTTCGTGCATGGAATGTGAAATTCCGGTTATTTGCAGAACATAAAAAGTAAAAATTCACTTATCCCCCAGGCCTCGATCCAAAAAAACCTCTTAACTTCTATGCAGTATGTAATATACTAATTTACAATTCATTAATATTTATTGGATCGAGGCCTGGGGGTTATACAAATTTTTGGTGCATATTGTTGGATATTATCAACTTTTACAAATATAACACAATTGTTATGGGTTCTGCATGTTATAATTTCTATATGCGTGAATTTTCGCGGAAAAAACACACTGGATTTATAAAGAAGAAGGTATAAGCTATTTCATACCATGATGAAATTTTGGAATGAAGATACTTTATTTTACTCAAAATCACAGGGTCATATTTGGGTATTCGTGGCTCTTGTTCTTTTAAATGTCAACAGTTTAAGAAAACTGTTAATTCATAAATATGTATAAATTAATTGTGGATATTAGGGAAATCATGCATAATAGACATGCAGTAGGAGAAATACCAGCATAGGAGTTATTGCCTTTGACAACATTTGTTTAATTATAAAGAATTGATTATCTATAGAAAATATACACTTTTTCAATATCAAAAGTTTACCAATTTTTTTTTTATTTTATGTAGTAAATAAAATTCCTCTGAAGATATATTTCTTTCATGCGCAAAGTTTAATTTGATAAAGATTTTTGCAAAAACCTATGACATCACACGAGGATTGATTAATCTTAAAGTGCCCCGGAAGTCATGGGTGCAAAAATGGTAAATTGGTTCAGAAATACATTTGAAAATATAAGAATAAAAATTTATGATCGTGCATGCATTCAATACCGAGATATTCCCCGTCAAAGTTAGCTATTTTTGCACCTGCCCGAAACCAATCTTCTGAACTTCCGGTTTTACTATATTTAGCCATAATGACGTGTGACGTCACAACCCATCAGTCTCAAACAGGCCAGTATGGCAAATGCGAGCGATACCTCCGTTTCTGTGGACGAAATCGACCTCCACATATCATTTGCAGAGTCTTCCTTTTAAGATTATCATAACGAGGACGTACAGGACATCGTCCCTTACCAATAAGAGTCAGCTGCAATGGATTCCGATTATTTCGACGTGTTAAATGGGGAGAATGCTGAACGTGAACAACTTGAACTTCGCCTCGGAAACACGGAATGGTAAGGCACCGTTAGACTGTTTGTTTATAAAATAAATTTTGGGAAATACGAAATTGATCAATCATTTTTAACTGTACATCATTCTTAATTACTTTGATGATAAAATTACATATGTCTAATCACCATATTACGCCTGTCCGCGTCGTATTCACAGGAATCTGTCATTTTGTCTGTAATAACAATGTTAGTGGTCGCACTGGTGTGTGCCATACCACCCCTTAGTAATTAGGGAGTGGTATGGTATGTACCCTCCATTATCAATAGGCCTACTATTATTACAGACAACATTATTTGTTCCTGTGGTGTATTTTCGCTCATTACTTCATTGGGAAAGAGCTGAAAAATAACATTGATTTTTCTATCCTCTCATGTGACACCCCCTTTATACTTACAATTTTTCTAAGAATTTTTAAAAATTATCATTTAGAAGAGAATTGTCTTATCTTTTCCCCATTATTGAGTTCTCTATTCTTTCACAAATTCACATGGTTTACAAATCATTTTAGGTGTCAATGTGGATTCTATTCCCATGTGTCAGCTGCCAAGGAAAGTGTATGCTGCACCGACTTGCCAAGGGTTGATGAGAAGAGGGGAGTCATTCAACAAGGAACTGGCCTGCTTTACTGAACACCCTGGGTTTTCATCAGTGTGTTTAGATGTGCATGAGCTCGAGACGGCGTAATACCAATACCCAGTATGGAGAAATGAGGGCAACAATTGAAGAGCAAGTCAATTTTTTTTATTGATTTAATCAATACAAAATTCACATGACCATTGGGTCCGATTGCTAGTTTATCAGTAGTGAATAATTCCAAACATTTCCCGGAATTACAGGCGTAACAGATACATAACACACAGGCATTTTGTTTGATGGTGCTAAGGATACCTAGGGCACAAGGTGCGAGTCCCTCTACCCTCATGTGCTGTGACGGAATTCCTTTGCCTCTGAGGAGTATCAAGGATTCAATGCACCTGAGTGATGGTATGATTTAGTTGAAGCAACTTTTTTTAAAACAAATGTACGATTCATACATGATGCATACAAAACAATTCAAGCACAACATTCTAACAGAAATGGCCCAAAAATAATACATCAATTTTCTAGAAAGCATCAGCTATACAAACAATATTTCAAATAAAATGTGTCCACACCCAGGAACGGGACGAGGACCCCGCTTTCATGTTCCCATTTTTTAATTCTTACAACTATTATATATACTATAAAGCTAATACTACATATACTATGCTAATATTTCATTCTATAAATTATTTGCAAATTAAAATACACTGTTGCATGCAAGACCAAACAGATTGTTACCCAACGGTCAGACCCTATATCATGGTTGTTCCCAGTCTTTTTTTATTTGTGAAAAATAGCAAAATTTGTTTTCACAACCTACTACTCTATATGACTTTGGTTCAAATTTAAACAAAACCAAAGATAAAAGTGTTTCACAATGATTTAACGTTTTTAAACAAGATTAAAATAGAGTACATCTGTATGACCAACATATTTTTATATGCTTTGCTAGAATGTCCAAATAGCTAGTGTTACGTTTTGTTCACATTCACACGGATGTCTCCTTCCGACTGAACCTCGGTGTAAAATGCAGCACTGCTTCTTCTTTATCAGGATGGAAAAATTCACTGCACAGTGGAGGTGGTTGAGCTGGCAATGAGCATGGTAATGGTTCTGATGACCCTTGAAAAACCAAATAAGTCTCCTTCATCAGGACTGATGGGCTGGAATAAATGGACACTATTTAAAATTTTATGTATGCTTTATATCCTTATAAATAAATTGCTCTTTCCTATATGTATTGTATTTTGATAAATACATTTGTAATAAAAATTCTCATTAACTTTGTTATTGCTGTTTTAAACTTGATTGCAAGAAAAGTGACAAATGCAAAAATAGTAAAAATGCCATGCCAATTAATTTTGATATGAATTATGATAGTGGAGTATCTTTAGAAGTACATTCTTACTAATTGTTGGATCAACAGGCTTCCTACGAACACTTGAACTTCTGGAAGTTGATTTTAAATTGTTGGCCCCCCTCCTTCGTTATGTCATGCAGCCTTGAGGAATTCTCATTAAAATGTAGAGCAGCAATCATCAACCTTTCCCAATAAAAAAGGATAAAATAATTGTTACGATAGTGCTTTATAATGTATTTACTGTAATTCTTTTGAAATAAAATGTCCCCATGTAAATATTGAGATAATTTGCAGTGGAGGGATCCTGATCATTCGGAGGGGGGGGGGGTATCCCAAAGGTCGGAACCCTCCCCAGAGAAAATTTTGCTAAAAAAAACACCAACACATATTGATGGTGGAACCCCCCATTAACAACTAAAATTTAATAATGGTACAACCCCCTCCCTTTCCAAAATTCCTGGATCTGCCCATGATTTGTTTAAATTAAATTAGTGAAGAGGGGTTTCCATCACATGTCATTTTTGGAAATAATTTAATTTAATTTTCATTAACGTATAAATCCAAAGGATGTACATGTAGGAGTTATAACAGGGGTTACAGGCCACCCACTCTACACCCCTCAGCCTTCACTTGATTGATCAGAATTGGTATCTTTCCAATGTTAACATTTAATCGTGTTGGAAAAATAATATTGCCCACTAAAAGAGTAATAAAAGTCTATGTATATTTAAATTATGCAAAGTTCTTGATAACATTACTAAGATAGGTCAGTGGATCTATATGACAGAATATGTTTAAACGGCAATCTAATCCAGGGTCCTGATCAGATGGGGGCATGTTAGAAACTCGTCATATGGTACGTGCATTGTAACTTATAAAGTGAAAACAGTTAATAAACATCACAGACTACAATAAAAATTATCAACTTTCTTACCGATGGAATCTTCATAATAAAGTTACACACGACCTACCCTATTTTTCTCCAGCTTGACGGCAGCCTGGCGTTTGGGTTTAGGCTCGGTCGAAGAGAGGAGGGCAAGGTTGAGGTCGTCCACTTTCCTCTTAGGATAAAACGATAGAATCGCACCAGAGCAGAGGCGGTTTTTTTTGCAGGAATTACAAATTCTCTCATCAGTGAAAACTGAGCCTGGAAACATCCGTCCGTGAAATGCGCACTACAAACAACAGTATACTGGGACGATCCTGTCCAGTCTGCACCGGTCAGTCTCACAATTCGAGTCTATGCTGATCTCTGTCGCTTGTCCTTCGGGAAAACATGGACGGAAACGGTGTCCGAAGGCCTGTTGTTGCTTCCTACAACTACACACATGCGTCCCTTACTCTTACTTCCCATTTCTCTTCGAATATTTTCTTCTTTTATACTCTCGTCTGATGGGTTGTGACGTCAGATCCGGTATTACATTTTCAGTTTCGTTTTCGGTATCGTAAAGGTGTGAATTTACGAAGAAGGTTGTTTTTGCCCATTATATCGTTTATTGATTAAAAAATAACTGAAATAATTTTACTATCGGTATTTATTTTTTAAAATACATAAGATAAACCAAAATGTACATTTGACTTCCGGGACACTTTAAGTGCAGTTATGCAGCACAGGAAGGCATATACCAAAATTGTAAATTTCATGATCCTCGAGCGTAGAGGTTCAGACTCTAGGAGAAGGCCAAACTAGGTAAATGCATATAGTGTTTATGTGTAAAACATTTAAAGGGGACACGACGTTAGCTGATGGTTTTCAAATTTTCTTTTTTCATTAATTTTTAATGATTAGAATGCTTAACTATTAACTATTTCTAATATTCTGCAAAGATTGTGATGTTCTTGTCCAGTTACATGGGTGATACAGAGCTTACAATTATTTCTTATGTAAACAAGGTTCATGCCAAAAAAAATGTTGTTTACATAGGTGAAATATTCTGGTTAATCTCTCGTTTAAAGCAGAGGTTTTTTTTTTAATTTACAAGTTAATTCTCACTACAATTAAATATTTTCTAGTGTTTGGCAGATTTTATTTTGTTTTAAACATGTAATTTTCTGTTCAGTAATCTATATGTAAACAAAACATTGCACAAGCCTTGTTTACCTACCAAAGACTAGTGAATGCTGTATGCAAGATGAAGATAACGAACAGTGATCAATCTCATAATTCCTACAAGCAATACAAAATAGATAGTTGGGCAAACACGGACCCCTGGACACACCAGAGGTGGGATCAGGTGCCTAGGAGGAGTAAGCATCCCCTGTTGACCGGTCACACCCGCCGTGAGCCCCATATCCTGATCAGGTAAACGGAGTTATCCGCAGTCAAAATCAGTGTGCCAAGAATCTAACTTGTACCGCAATACAACTGGAACTGATTTTCAAATTTGGTTGGCCATTAGAAATACTTTAGTTAAGCGTTGTAAACTTTAAAAGTTACTCATCCCTAATGTTATTGATACTTATTCGGAAGTAAATGGATATTTAAAATAAGCAGGTAGCCCTTAACCAAAGTTGTGAATTTTGTGATCCCAATGGCAGGGGATTTGGATTCAGGGTGAGGTCAAAATGGTAATAGTGATTAAATTATGTTTGTTAACAATTGAACAGTTTTAACAGTTACGTGATAACTACGCTACCGATGTTTTTCATACCTAGTACGAATCATCATTTCTAGTACAGGGGGGGGGGGGGGGTCATCATTTCTAGTACGGAGGGGGGGGGGCAATAAATTGTAAATATCAGGACTCTTGCACCCATAGGGTCTTCTTAGGGATGAGAGCACAATTGACAAATTTTTAAAATCTTCTTTGTAGTTACACTGCAATAAAAAGCTATATGTATAGTCATGTAGAGCAAGAAAATCTACCTCAAGCGAAATTGTAGATTTCATGATCCCTGTGTTAAAGGCTCTGACATGACGGGACTAAACTTGACATAGATCGCGCGTGTTTATGTGTAAAACATTCGAATAACGTTTCCAGTGTTATTGATACTTAACTGAAACTATATGGCTATTTTGAAAAGAGCAGATAGCTGTCTAGTAAAATTAATTCAAGACACATTTAAAAGAGAGAAATTTTTGGGCCTTTTTATATACACAATCGTACCTTGTTCTATGATGATCACATAAGTAGAGATGTTGTCCAGGGTCTCATGACTTCTACACTTCAGGGCCTACAAGCGAGGCAAAAACTGCCAGAAATGTTTCAATTTTCAAAAATCCTCTCCACAACTGTGCATCTGTGAGAAAAACTAAATACATTATATCTATGGTCGTTATAACGATCTACTTCGTCAGTACAACCTTGAATTGGGTCAAATGCTGTCTGACGTGTTTCATACCGATTGTTAAGCCGTTCTTGGCACACTGATTTTGACTGCGGATAACTCCGTTTACCTGATCAGGATATAGGCTTCACGGCGGGTGTGACCGGTCAACAGGGGATGCTTACTCCTCCTAGGCACCTGATCCCACCTCTGGTGTGTCCAGGGGTCCGTGTTTGCCCAACTATCTATTTTGTATTGCTTACAGGAGTTATGAGATTGATCACTGTTCGTTGTCTTCACCTTACATTATAGAGCAGAAAGATTTCGATTACAAAGTTGTATATTTCATAATCCACGTGGTCGAGGTTATGACTTCAGGGCTGGGCCAAACTTGGCATGTATTGTTTATGTTTAATACATTTAGATGAAAGGTTTGTTTTTATCAACATCATTGACAGTGATGGAGAGTAGCCCCGCCTTTTTGCCCTCATATGTTTAATTGTCAGGTGGCAGAAAATCTAAGTCGTCCCCGGCCTTTAGGTTTACTGATACAGTATAAAAAACTAAATGCACATTTCATCAGTGTATGCGTTTTTGAGGGCATTGAAAGTTTATAAGTAATTATCTTGTTTTATAGGTTGCTGAATATTAGAATTTAGCTTACATATTCAGAACAGGAATTTTTTTCTAGATTTTTAGCTCTTGGGACTGGTCATAATTTTAACAAGTACATGCACATGCACTCAGGTGACCGATAAGGCCTATGTGCCTCTCCTTTTTCTAAACGCCTTGAGATTTTCATTTTTTATAGGCAGGTGTATATTGATGAGTTACAGATCGATTTTGAGATTTCTTCCGGTTCGTTGGGGTTTTTTGTGGAGCTGTCTCCCTTTAACATAGAAGAATTACTGTTACGACCAGTTTTCCGGACCTATTTTCTAAACGCCTTGAGATATTGAACTGATTTATGGACATTGATGAGTTACAGATCAATCTTGAGTTTTGTGCAAGTTCGTTGATTTCTGATGGAGTTGTATTTATTCCACGGCTGTTAAAACATATAAAGGATTGTTGTTGAGTTCTTCATTGTACTAAATGCATGTAACATACAATCCGCATACCACAATCAATGCCATGTTTCGATGGATTTCCTACATTTGAGTTTACTGCAGGGAGGGGGGGGGGGTCGTGTTATGTGGACATATCTAGTTAGCTCACCTGAGCTGAAAGCTTTAGTGAGCTATTCTGATGAACTTTTGTCCGTCATCCGTTTGTCTGTAAACTTTTCACATTTTCGACTTCTCCAGAACCACTGGGCCAAATTCAACCAAACGTGGGGGAGATAATCACGAAAATGCAAAAATAGGGTTAGATCCTTTGAAAATCTTCTTCTCAAGAACCACTGGCCAGAAAAGTTTACATTCCTGACGTAGTGCAGATTCAAGTTTATTCAAATCATGGTCTCTAGGGGTAGGTTGGGGCCAGAATAAAGGATCAAAGCTTTACATGCTGATATCTAGAAAAAATCTTTAAAAATCTTCTTCTCAAAAACCACTGGGTCAGAAAAGTTCGAATCTATATGAAAGCTTCCTGATTTAATGTAAATTCAAGTTTATTAGAATTATTGCCCCCAAGGGAGAGTGGGGCCACAATATAGGTATAGTTTTACATACAAATATATTGGGAAAATCTTGAAAAAGATTCATCTCAAAAATATCTAGTTCAGACGTTTCCTGACATAGAGTGGATCCAATTTTGTGCAATTCATAGTCCCCGAGGGTTGGGTGGAGCCACAATAGAGGATCAAAGTTTTACATGTTAGTATATAAGGAAAATATTTAAAAATCTGCTCAAAAACCACTGGACCAGAAAAGTTCAAATGAGTGGGGTCACAATAGGGGATTTGAGGGTTGTCTGCTGATATGTAGGAAAAATCTTTAGAAATATCTTTTTAACTATAGGGCTTTCATATTTGATAAATCCATTTTGTTTCTGAAAGACCTTTCACGTGATGCAATGGTCTGATCTTTTGACTTTCACCTGGACGTTTGACCTACTTTTGATAAAACTCTGATCTATATAATATGTCCTGAACTATATACGGTAGATCTTTCATATCTCTTATATATATTCATTTCTTCAAGACCTTTCATTTCATATTATGATCGTTAACCTTATGACCTTGGACTCCGAAGTAGGCCTACTTTTAAGAAAGCATAACCTATCAAATATTTTCAGAACTATTTTAAGAGGGGCTTTCATATTTTGAATATATACTCGTATTCTTTATGGCAAGACTTTACACAATGGTGTTTGATCTTTTGACCTTGGAGTTTGACCTACGTTTTAAGATGCATCTCTGTGTAACGTGAATTCATTTTCAGCTATTGTGATCCTTTGTGATTGGGTTGGGGCCACAATATGGAGTCAATATTTTTCCTGGGAATAAAGATTCATAAAAAATCTCTTTTAACAATCACAACAGCTGAACAGTAGAATGGCCAAGGTGATTCAAGTGAGTGATGTATCCCATGGGCCTCTTGTTAAACTTGTATTTCATTTGTAATTCGATATTTATGTATACATTTGTTTTACACACACACACACACTTCCAACAAACCCAAAAAATAGCATTAACATCCCTTAGTTTTGTCTACTCATAATTACTATGTTAACTTCAATTTAGTATTATTGTATTTATTTAATTTTTTTTTTTTTTTTTTTTTTTTTTTTTTTTTTTTTTTTACATGTAAAGCACTTTAATGTAATTGTGTTGACTACAAAAGGCGCTATATAAATGTACAATTACGATAATAATGGTATTGTTGTGTACTTCATTTTAACAGATCTAGTATACATAATGAAATAAAACATCATCATTGGTATTCAGCTGTTTCGTTGATATGTAATTTCAGGGCAATATGATATTGACATTCAGAAATGGAGAGAGGAAGACAAGCTTTACTATGAAACCCACAGCTTTCCATCGGTGATGCAGAAAGTGAGAAACCAAACTTACATAACGTTCGTTGGAGTGTCTGGGTCTGGTAAGTCTGCTACGGCTCACCACATCGCCCTCAAGCTCCAGGAGGAAGGCTATGAGGTCGTACCAACCAAAGATGTCAGAAAGTTGGAGGATTATGGTGACCCCAGGAATCCGCATGTTTTTGTTATTGATGACGTGGTGGGTGTCTTTGGCCTCCAGAAAACTAATTTAAATGTGTTGACTAATTATGAACAGACGATAAGACAACCTTGCATGGTTAAGTCTAAAACTTTGATGACATGTAGAGAGGCTGTGTTCAATGAAACACTACCTTACAAACCATTCTTTACCAAAGAGGAGACTGTGATTAATTTGCGCAGTTCTGATAATGCATTAGATAACAATGACAAGAAACAAATTCTCCAGAAGTATGGTTTAAATGTTGATTTAATGTCCCCTGCATTGCTGACATCAACATCTCGCAAGTTTCCGCTTCTCTGTAAATTGTTTTCAAATGAAAAAAAATTCCAAGCTCTTGGTGCAAAGTTTTTCCTGAATCCAGTCCAATGTATCATTGATGAACTTGATGATATGCAAATACATAACAAACTGAATTATTCAACACTTGTTTTGTGTATGCTATACAAAAACAGTATCTCAGAAGCCATTTTAAAAGATATGAAAAACGAACAGCTTATTGAAACTTTGGGAAATTGTAAGTTACAAAGCCAGACCGATGCAATCAGGTTTATGGACGCTTTGTCAGCAATGGAGGGGACATACACAAAACAGTGTGGTGAAAAGTACACATTTATACATGACTCCATGTTTGAAATATGTGCTTATCAGTATGGCAAACAGTTTCCTGACCAAATGTTGATGTACATGAGTAGTAGTTATATTGCTAATTATGTCAAACCAGAGGCAAGTAAACCAGGTATTGCTAACGAAATAAAAGAGGATCAGGGTGATCCTCAATATATTCAGGAGAACAATAGCAGCCGTGATAGTGATGAGAAAGGAAAAGTGAATGATGATAAAAACAATGAGAGAGAGAAATCGTTTGATCTGTGTATAAGGTTAAGTGAGGATCAGTACCCATTGTTAGCAGAGAGATTGTACAGAGACATACAGAACATGAAGCTGTATGATGTTTTCAGGAATCAGGTTTTAAAACACCCCCAGGTTTGTCAGGCTTTTATTGGTGTGTTAGAGACAAAGTCATACGCGGAATTGAAATCCTTATTTCTGTCCAAACAGGGAGATGTAGATAAGATAGTGAGTAAACAAAAAACTGTGGCTAGGCAGGGTGAGGAGAAAGGGGAGAGAATGAGACAGGAAGTACTGGTGGATCAGAGGTATAAACTAGATGATAAGGGGAATAAAGTAAAGGATGAATACCTGTACAATGTGAGAGTGGTCAGCTGGGTGATTTACTATGGACATTCTCAGATTATACAATACATAATAAAACAAACCCAACAGTACAAAGAAATTGGTGAATTATTTAGGATAACAGAAAATACTCCACATCAATCTACATCTTGGATATCTAAAAATATTATGAAGATTATGAATGTGATTTCAAATAGAAAACAAAAGAAAGTAGAACAGTATAGATTACTTGTATTGGGTTGTTTTAGTGGTGATGTACACACAGTCAGAGTTCTGCTTCCTGTCTGTAAGGAAGCAATCATTGGGATAGATCAGATCAGTAAAGATACCGATTGGTATCATCTTTCACCCCTTACCGTTGCTTGTATGGATGGACATGCGGGTGTTGTGAAGGAACTGGTGAAAGCAGGGGTTGATGTCAACCTCCACATTAGACGTATAAACAAACCACTAATAACTGCATGTGAGAGGGGACATGTGTGTGTAGTAAAGGAACTGGTGAAAAATGGTGTTGATGTCAATCTACATGATAGTCGGAATATACCACTAATGATTGCATGCAAAGAAGGACACGTGAGTATAGTGGAGGAGCTGATAAAGGCAGGTGCTGATGTCAATCTACTGGATGAATGGGGGAATCCACCGCTGGTAACTGCAGTAAGAAATTGTCCTTTATCAGCAATAAAAAGTCTAGTGGAGCATGGAGCTGACTTGATTACTGATCTTGTTGATATTGATTTATCAGCAGTAAATACAGGATTAATATTGGACAAACCAGATATAGTGAAATATCTCATACAGTATCAAAATGAAATCAATCCAGGTAAATTTAATGGCAATGCACACCTTTTTAACTGCCTGGTGGAAATCAGACATGCTAGAGTCAAAACAGACAGTAAGGACGATGTGTTTGTGACAGACAGATCAGTGTGGTGTATGGATGATGAGGGGGATTGGTGGAAAACAATCAGATGGGGAAACTGTGATGCATTAATTCATCTGTTGTGTATGGGTTTGGATGTCAATCAGCGGATACAGTTGTATGAAAGGTACAGTGACCGTATGTCTGATGTAAGGCCTCTGTTGTACACACTAATTGATGAGTTGGAATATGTTAGTTATAGAGCGGAGAAGGTGAGGATCCTTCTGGAGGCGGGGGCGGATATTAATGTTAGGGTGAGGCTTATAAAGTATGATATTCGATATTTGATGGAAAATATAACGTGTAGAGGTCATGACTATCTGTGGAACTTCTTATCCACTAGTGAGGTTGCCTCTGAGTTTGACAGGGAGGCTGTGTCTGCTCTAGAGAGGGTTAGGCGACGCGTACGTAAGTACAGTAAAAATGGAGGTTCTATTAATTGCAGTAAAAGAAAGGAAATGGACGAAAGAGTGATGTGCGAGATACAGAAACACGTCAGGAGACATTCTGTATAGTTCATGATTGAATTGTAGAGATGTGTTGTTACTGAGAACAAGAGAGAAATGAGTGAGATAAAGAAACATGTCAGAAAACACTCTGTATATAGTCACTGATAGCATTGTAGAGATGTGTTGTTACTGAGTACAAGAGAAAGATGTGCGAGATAAAGAAACATGTCAGAAAACACTCTGTATATAGTCACTGATAGCATTGTAGAGATGTGTTGTTACTGAGTACAAGAGAAAGATGTGCGAGATAAAGAAACATGTCAGAAGACATTCTCCACAGTTCCTGTTATTACTGAATATAAAATCTGAGAGGTTAGTACTATCGTTGTACATAACATTCTGTAAACTCCACACTTTTTGAAATTTTGGGGGTATTTTTACGTGTCGTTACCATACACACCGCCGCGGTGGCCTAGTGATAAGAGCGACAGATCTAAGTCGTTAAAACAGGTAGTGACAGTTCCATCGCCAAACGCTCGGTATCAGGTGTGAATGTCACGGGTCCTCGGAGATGACCTTAAAAACGGATGACCCGTGTCACAGTAGGTGTGACACGCTAAAGAACCTTCACTGCTCATAGGCCGTAAGCATCGAGCAATCATTGGGATAGATCAGATCAGTAAAGATACCGATTGGAATCATCTTTCACCTCTTACCGTTGCTTGTATGGATGGACATGCGGGTGTTGTGAAGGAACTGGTGAGGCCTAAATTTGAATCCCTTCACCAGTCTTGGAGACGTCTCCATATGAGTGAAAAATTCTCAAGAGAGACGTTAAGCAAGATACAATCAATCAATCATTACCATACAAAACCAAATATATATCTAGCATTCAACTTTTTTTTTAGTTCTTTTTAATATGATATTATAATGTAAATCATTGATTAATGTATATGTGGGCATTGTTTATTGTTGTTTTTGTACAATGAGAAATTAACTAAACAAGTTGAAATGTATAATGTGAAAATAACGAAAGATGATCAATCTCTTAAGTCCTATAAGAAATACAAAATAGAGTTGGGCAAATATGGATCCATGGATATACCAGAGGTACATGTATAATGACTTATTGATGCATATGTGTGTATTGCTTATTGTTTTTGCATAATTAAACCATTGATTAGACTTTGACACATGCATGCACAGGTGGATATAAGATAATTATAATGAATTTGGAAGTAAAATTAAGACATTGGAATTTTGAAGCCTTAATTTAATAAAAGTAGAAAGTACATGTATTGTTATTAATATATGGGGGTGTTGTGATTGGTATTGGGGGTGTGTGTTTAAAATTGGATGTTGTATACCGATAATGCATAAATTTGATATATCCATAGGTGGGATCAGGTGCCTAGGAAGAGTAAGTATGCCCTGTTGACCGGTCACACCTGCAATGAGCCATATATCTTGATCAAGTAAGCAAAGTTATCCGTAGTCAAACTCAGTGTGCCACGAACGGCCTATCATTTGGTATGAAACACGACAACATTTGACCCAATGGCAAGTTTTATTGGCAAACTAGATTGTTATAGCGAGCATAGAATTTGCGAAATGCTGACTTTAGACAAGATTGTTAAAACCCCTGTAACATCGACTTGTTTGTTAATAGTCTGTCTACATCGGAACAAGATCTCGCGAATCGAATCAGTTGAGAGATAAAAACACCATATACAGGTGATAATGGAATATTGCTACATAGATATGGAAAGTTGCCAATGGGGAAGTTGTAGTCATCCCGATTGTCATAAGATTGAGTTTTTAGCTCACCTGAGCTGAAGGCTCAAGTGAGGTTTTCTGATCAAAATTTGTCCGTAGTCTGTCGTCGTCGTAAACTTTTCACATTTTCATCTTCCTCTCAAGAACCACTTGGCCAATTATAACCAAAGTTGGTCAAAAGCATCCTTGGGTAAAGGGCTTTTTAAAAAATCTTTTATTTGGGTAAAGGGATTTCAAGTTTGTTCAATTAAAGGGCCATGCCCCCTTCAAAGGGGAGATAATCACAAAAATAGGGTGGGGTCATTTAAAAATCTTCTTCTCAAAAACCACTGGGCCAGCGGAGCTAAAATTTTCATGAACGCTTCCTGACATGGTGCAGATTCAAATTTGTTGAAATCATGGCACCTGGGGGTAGGTGGGCCACAAAAGGGGATCTCAGTTTTACATAGAAATATATAGGGAAAAAATTTAAAAATCTTCTCATGAACCAATGAACCAGAAGAGCTGAAATTTACATGAAAGCTTCCTGACATGGTGCAGATTCAAGTTTATTCAAACCATGGCCCCCGGGGGTAGATTGGGGCAACAATAGGAGATCAAAGTTTTACATAGAAATATATAGGGAAAATATTTAAAAATCTTCTTCTCAAGAACCAATGTGTCAGAAGAGCTGAAATTTATATGAAAGCTCACTGACATAGTGCTGAATCACTTTTGTTCAAATCATGGCCCTGGTGGTAGATTGGGGCCATAATAGAGGATCAAAGTTTTACATAGAAATATATAGGGAAAATCTTTAAAAATCTTCTTCTCAATAGCCAATGAGCCAGAAGAGCTCAGATTTACATGATAGCTTTCTGACATAGTGCAAATTGAAGTTTGTTCAAATCATGGCCCCCCGGGGGGGAGAGAGAGAGAGATTGGAGCAACAATAGGAGATCAAAGTTTTACATAGAAATATATAGGGAAAATCTTTTTAAAAAATTCTTCTCAAGAACCAATGAGTCAGAAGAGCTGACATTTATATGAAAGCTTTCTGACATAGTGCTGAATCAAGTTTGTTCAAATCATGGTACCCGAGAGTAGATTAGGGCCAGAATAGGGAATCAAAGTTTTACATAGAAATATATTGGGAAAATCTTTTAAAATCTTCTTGTCAAGAACCAATGAGCTAGAAGAGCTGGAATTACATGAAAGCTTCCTGACATAGTGCAGATTCAAGTTTGTTCAAATCATGGCCCCGGGGGTAGATTGGGGCCACAATAGGGGATCAAAGTTTTACTTGAGAATAAATAGAAACAAATATTTAAACAATCATCTTCTCAAGAACCAATGAGCCAGAAGAGCTGAGATTTACATGAAAGCTTCCTGACATAGTGCAGATTCAAGTTTGTAAAAATCATGACCTCCAAGGATAGGTTGGGGCCACAATACGGACTAAGGTTTTACATACAAATATATATGGGAAGTCTTCAGATATGGGCCAAGGTAACTAAGGTGAGCGATGTGGCCCTTGGGCCTCTTGTTTAGTTTGTCATTAATATCTATTTTCAATAAAATATCTAAGTATGAAGCAATTGTGAGGGACTCTGTGATGTCTTATTTCGAATTCACAGGAACATATCGAATCGCCATATGAATGAAAATGATTATTGATAATAGATAAAACGTCGTCGATATATCTTCTTAAATATATTTTCTTGAATATGTTATATAGATGTTTCATTCAGGTGAGTTTCGTGAAAATCGGTGACTATGCGTGCCGAATTTTTTTAAGTGGTTACAGAGAATGGCTCTTAATATGGAAACACTTTTTAAATGTGTATTATATATTTAATCAGGGGTGTGTAAATTTTGCTAATGCTAAGCTTCTTCGGCAAAATCTTAATTATCCTTTATATATGAAAAGGCTTTGCTTTTAAAAACTTCATCTAAACAGCTTTTGATCATTGTGTAAGTATGTTGTCATATGAGGTGCTTATTGGAGAACATCTATCAGTCTTTATTAATATTATTGTTATTTCGATAAAATATTTTTTCCTTTAAATTATCCGAACACGCCAAAATAAAGCTTTAAACCTATCATGAACCCTATATATTGATCGGGTAAACCGAGTAACCCGTAGTCAAAATCAGTGTGCCAAGAATGGCCAAACAAATGGTATGAACCACTTCAGACAGCCTTTGACTCTATGACAAGTTGTATTGGCAAACTAGATCGTTATAGTGACCATAGAATTTGCGAAATGCTGATTTTAAAGGAGACTGCTAAAATCCCCACGCCATCAACTTGTTTGTCAGTCTCCTGCTTCGATTTAAAAACTTACCATACGCAGAGCAAGCTCTTGCATTTCGAATCAGTTGAGAGATATAAAAACCATATGGATGTGATAATGGAATATTGATACAAAAATATGGGAAGTTGATGGTGGAGAAGCTGAAATCATCCAGTTTGTCATCAACGTTGAGTTGTTACTTTCAATAAAATATCTAATAATGAAGTAGAAGTGGACGACTCTGTGGTATATTTAATTTTGAGTTCACAGGGATATATCCAATTGACATATGAATGAAAAGTATTGTTGATAAATGATACGTCTAAATGATACGTCGTCGATGAAAGGTGAATATAATGAACAGTGATCAATTTCAAAACTCCAATAAGCAATACAAAATAGAGAGTTGGATAAACACGGACCTCTGGATATACCAGAGGTGGGATCAGGTGCCTAGGATGAAAAAGCATCCCCTGTCGACCGGTCACACCCGCCGTGAGCCCTATATCTTGATCGGGTAAACAAAGTTATCGTAGTCAAAATCAGTGTGCCAGGAACGGCTTAAAATTCGGTATGAAACAGTTCTGACAGCATTTGATCGAATGAAAGGCTGTATTGGCAAACTAGATCATTATAACGAGCATAGAATTTGCGAAATCCTGACTTTAAACGAGCAATGTTGGAACTCCTTCACCGTCAGTAGCCTGTTTCGATTAAAAACTGACCATAAGCAGAACATCCTCTTGCGTATCGAATCAGTCGAGAGATATAAACACCATATGCAGGTCATAATGGAACATTGCTACATAGATATGGGAAGTGGTAGATAGAGAAGTCCAAATCACCCCGTTTGAAATATCCAAGTATAAAGCAGAAGTGGACGACTCTGTGGTGTTTTTTATTTCGAGTTCACTGGGATATATTGAATCGACATATGAATGAAAATCATTACTGTTAATAGATAATCCGTCGTTGATATACTAGTATCTAAATGTCGAACAGAAGGCCGCAGCAAAATAGTCTTTCTTCTAACGTAGAAGTTTTTTAATAAATTCTGCTTCAAAGGAATATGAAAACAGGTCAGCCAACAAAGGAGCACTATTTGTGCCCAAGGGGATTCCAATACACCGACGGAAGACCCTATCACCAAAGACCACGAATACACTGCCAATGAGGAACTCCAGCGGATTCTTTATTTCAACCTTAGAGCACCTGCGCGCGGAATCAGAGCGGCGCCCAACAAAGTAATTCCTCGGACGACCGATCAACAGATAGGAACACCTGCGTTTTCCACTTTTATTGAAGAAGCAGCTGCCCATGAGTTCAGCTATTTAAATGCCGAATTGAAGGCCACAACAAGAGCTTATTTCTTCTCTCTAAAAAGTTTTTGAATACATTTGCTTCATATGAATATAAAAACAGGTCAGCTAACAGAGGACCACAATTCGTGTCCATGGGGATTCCAAAGACTGTTGGAAGATATAATCACCAAAGATCACCAAGATATTATCAATGAGGAACTTCGGCATATTTTTTATTTCAACTTCATAGTACTTGTGGTTGGTTACAGAGTGATGTTTAACATACCGATTTTGTGGATGACTGATCACTAGATATGAATGTTTCCGCTTTTTGTCGTGGAAGCAACTGCCTTTGATGTTGAAATGTCTAGTCTGTAATTTATCGTGAGGAATGGTCGTGTAAAGTGTTGAAAAGTCATACGTTTTGATGTTGTTGATTTGGGAAAAGTTGTGCTATTTCTAATTTACTAAAAGTTCTTTAAAACCTTTTTAGAATCCACATTTGATGTACACCACTTCTGGCATATGCAGTCGCACAGTACGGTTAAATTTTCTCCTTAACAGCTGTTAAAATCTTCGTGAGGAGCAAAGATAGGGGCTTAGTAGAACATTTACTGGATTTAGCAATGTACATGTACAACTTATACGGTACCAATTTAGCCAAGTTTTAGAGCTATTATAGGGGAAAACAGTGTGCCAAAAAAGTGGAGTCAAATTCATCTAAAGTTAAGAGCTATGCGTGAGGGAGATAATCCTTAATTTTGAAATGAATGTCTAAATTTTATCACAGCAATTAAATATACGTCCGTATGTAGCTTTGTTGGTAAGGGTTTGAATGAGGTTTAGGTATCCAGTATGTGTACGGTAACTCATATGCATCCGACCCATTGACTGTAACATTGATTGTGTCTAAAACGGAAGCATGATTGTGATTAATTTCATCTTTTGAAAGGGCAATTGGAGTATAAGTACGTTAACCAAAGGTGGAATTAATGCCAAGTTCTTTTAAAATACGGTCGTAATATTGAGCCTTACAAAGGCAATGTTGTTACAGGCTTTGTCAGCTGGAACCAAAACTTATTCCTCATGTAACCTATCCAATTCTTTTATCACTGTGCGTGTGTCTTATGCTATTTTTTCTTCTTTCCTTTGATGTCATGAATTCATATTTAGGTAATAATTTTATCACTAATTAAGTGTGTCTTATGCTATATTTCCCCCTTTTCCTTTTATATCGTATTCACGTTTAGATACTAATTCTAGATGTTAATTTTATGTTTGTGTATATGTTTTAATGCAGGACCACAATGGAAACTAGCTATATGCTAATCTGTGTTATCCTGGATAAATAAAGGCTATTATTACTATTATTATCACTTCTGGTTTACTAAACACAGAAGGATAGATGGTACATACTTTTGTTTTGATATGTGTGATGCGGAATTTTAATATTCCTCTTATACTTTTAATCCATTCTAGATATGAATATTTGCGTTTTCCATTTTTGTCGAGGAATCAACTGTCTATGATGTCAAAATGGCTAGTCTTTAATTTCACGTGAGGAATGGTCGTGTAAAGTGTCGAAATGTCATACTAATGTATATATAAACTAAAATGACTAATAACACGAACAACAGTGGTCACACGGGCCATGAGCCCTACATTTTATTTTAATCAGATAAACGGAGTAGTCCGTAGTCCAAAATCAACATGTTGAGAACGGCCTACAGATAACAATTAAAATAAAACACTTCAGATAGCATTTGATCTAATGAAGGGTTGTTTTGGTAGATTAAATCGTTATAACGACCATAGAATTTGTGATATGCTGACTTTAAGCGAGCAGTGTTCAAACCCCTGTAACATCAACTCAATAGTGTGTCTCGTTTTGAAAATTGATCATATGCAGAACAAGCTCTAGCGTATTGAAACAATTGAGAGATATAAATACCATATGCAGGTGATAATGGAATATTGCTACATAGATATGGGAAATTGACGGTGGAGAAGCTGAAATAATCCCGTTTGTCATAAAATGGAGTCGTTAATTTGCCGTTGACATTTATCTAAGTATGAAACAGATGTGGAGGACTGTATGATGTATTTTACTTCGAGTTCACTGGGATATATCGAATCGGCATATGAATGGCTAGAGATTATTTTCTTCTCATGTAGAAACTTTTGAATAAATCTTACCTCGTAAGAATAAAAAAACAGGTTAAAAAAACCCAGCAGATTTCGTACCCATGGGAATTCCAACCAGACTGTTTGAAGACCTGATCACCAATATTTACGAATATATTGTCAATGAGGAACTCCTGCATCTTTTTAATATAAACTTTAGAGTACTTGTGCGTAGAATCAGAGTGGATTTTTTTTAAATAATCTTTTGGGTGATGGATATTTCCTTCTTTCATTTTTGCTAAAGAAGCAACTATCTATGATGTCAAAAAGTCTAGTCTTTAATTCATCGATAGTAATGGTCTTGTAATGTATTTAAATGTCATACGTAGTGATGTTGTTTATTTAAGAAAAGTTTTGTGATTATCATAATTAAACAGTTCAGTTATACAATCTGTTTCGCTTCGTTCTGTTTCGTTAGATTTCGTTTCGGTATGTTACGTTTCATTGGGTTTTGACTCGTTTCGACAGATTTTGTTCCGTAGATTTCGTTTGAATTTCGTTGTTGATAATACTGATTTGGGCGATTCTTTGGATCCATTTAAAGATAAACTGTGTCATTTCTAATCATTAATACCATTATTGCAAAGAAAGAAAAAGGATTGTAAAGCTGGGATCACCTTGACTCTACTCATTTCTAAAAAAAAAAAAAAAAAAAAAAAAAAAACCGTTAACACACAATTTAAGTTTACATCATTAGATATGTTTATACTAGATGAACGCGGGAAATCGCAATTACATGCAGATGATATTGCATAGAGGAAGGACCTTTTTAATACTTGTTTGAATTGTTGCGCATATGAATCGAATGATAGATATCTTTGTTTCAAATAGATTTCAGAACATTTTGGAATAGTTGTGTGCATTATTTATATTGTATTTATCGATATCATATACAGTAAATAAAATTTGATTATTACGAAGTCACTTGGAGCTCCAGATTACATGTTCATTATGCAACAAAAAATAATATATTCTACGTATTGAAAAATAGATAATGATTTTACGAATGCAATTGTAATTCGTCATGCTGGATAGTTGACCAAAGGCAAAATGAACGGTTGTTCAAAATTTCAAAATTTGAAATGCAGCAATGCGAATGTCTTTATTATGGTAGCTTTTGTCCAGTGCGACAATTTAAGGGGAAAATAATGAATACATATCGTTTCTTCTCGCCAAACGCAATAATCGAAAACATACATGTAATACACTATATGAATGACAAACAGAAAAAGTGCTGTGTGTAAAAAGAGGCCTGATTTCTTGGACATTGTCAGGTAGTGTGCAATCTAATTTCGTATGTTGTTTCAACTTTAACGTTATAAGGCGCAAACTTCCCAGAACAGCCCCGGGCCATTCCATATCTGACATATTGGACAGCTTTCACTTTGTGTCAGATCGTTGTTGTTAGAAGGGGGTGTCCTTCGTTTCGTTGAAGTAACATAATCATAAATCTCCATGAAATATGGGCCTAGTCAAAACTATTTTAAAGTATAACTAACACTGAACACCTACACAATTTTATGCTGATCATGTTGTAAATCAATCACAACTTCTCGATTTGCAGGAAAAGCCTGGGAATGTGCGACTGGTTGTAGTCCTAAGCGTCTATAATGATGTACTGCCTCGTTCTTAGCGCTTTGTTCTGGAAATTTCCACAAGGCTGATTCAAGACTGAAAACACGGATTGAAGAAACGAACAGACATATTTTATTCATTCAAAAATTATCAAAACTGCAAGATCAAAATCAAGCATCGATAAACAACATATTTACGTCTTATCATATTATTTTAAGCTGGCTTAGATCCGCCAAAGCGCCATTGTACTCTCCTTTTTGCTATTTCAGGGTAGTTTATCGAAAACGAGAGTAGGTTTTTAACTAATTTTACGGCATTTACTTATCAAGTAAGATTTAATTATAGCTTACAGACTTCACCTCACATATGGAACAATATCAAAGGTGCAAACAGTTACTCTGGAGCATGGGTTTGTAGCTTATTGGCAAAATTTGTTAATTTACAAGTATAGAATTTATAACTTTATAGAGTCAAGGAACTTTTCACCCAAGTTAAAAAGAAGTTATTACTTTGAAAATGAATTATGATATAGAGTCAAACGCCTTTTCATAATCAATTAAAAATTAGACATATGGGATCATTACAGTAACGTATGATACTGTAAAATTATCAAGAATTTTCTCCTATATTCCTTCCCTCTTAAAACAATCTTAGTCCCGTGAGGATCTGGGTCAGAATAGGTCCTCAGTATCCCTTGCTTGTCGTAGATGTGAAAGTGAAGGAACCCTAAAGGGCATCACACATGTAGATGTGAAAGTGAAGGAACCCTAAAGGGCATTACACCTGTAGATGTGAAAGTGGAGGAAACCTTTTTGTCACAATCTCTTAATGACATAGAAATATATATTAAATTCTTTGTACCAAACAAAACCTGCGTTAGCTAACCGCTTTAAGTGTAAAGAAATATATCATGAAGAATGATTGTCTTGCAAGACAATAATTATTTAATTATTCAATCACCAAACTTACATATTCATGTGCCTGTTTTGAGGTTCTTAGAAAGTGCAAGATTTTAAAATACTAGTGTTATTGCTGAAATATAATTATGATGTAGAACAAGTTTCTTTGAATTCAATTTTTGGTGATGAAATGACAGCTAATGCCCCTTTAAATATTTTTCAATGCTTCAAGAATTTCTTGAATACTAGATATTTCTGACTCTAGGTGTTTATTCATGTTGTTGTTTTTTGTTTGTTTGTTTGTTTGTTTTTTGTTTTTGTTTTTTTGTTGTTTTTTTTTGTTGTTGTTTTTTTTGGGGGGGGGGGGTGTTTAACAAATCCTCTTACTTTTATAACATGAATTGCTTTGTATTATTTCAGTTTGAATTGCATCATCTAATAGATAATCATTATTTTCATGGAATAATTTGTAAAACGATTTGACCTTCTCTAGAGCCTTGTTTTATATAGATAGATGATCGAAATTTCCCGTACCTCAGTGGTCATTGTAAGATATATATTGTGTGCTTTGTTTACATTTACGTGAAAAGTTCCTGACATAGTGCAGATTCAAGTTTGTAAAAATCATGGCCCTCCCAGTGGTAGGTGGGGGCCACCATAGGGATCAAAGTTTTACATGCGAGTATATAGGGAAAGTCTATCAATATGGGCCAAAGTGAGTGATGTGGCCCATGGGCCTCTTGTTTTATTACATGTGTTCTTCGAAGTCTGTTTGAAATTTAATACATACGTAAAATAGGACATAATTGTATGGAATACAAACAGCATGCACTACCTAAATTCTAGTGTTTTTGTATGGATGATCAATTATCAATTCCCCCATTTTATTGCTTTTTGAGAAGAACAGAAAATAATTATACATCTTTTTTCCATAAGGAGCACATGCAGAAATGAGTCATTTGTTGTGTCCAATGTGGCATGTACGGTTCTAGAACAAATAGCGTTATATTATATTCTGATACGGTATCATTAATTAGTTGGGTTTTTTTCAATAAACATTATCAGAAATAACAAATGTGTACCTTTTGTGACCATGAGAAAACAATAGAACATATACTATGGGAATGTAATTGTGTTCAATCATTTCTAGCTGATTTTGAAGTTTACATAGAACAGAGAACAAATTGTCAACTACTCTTTACAAAAAAGTCTTTTATAGTGGGCATCCTTGAGGGTAAAACAATGGTATACAAAATATTCTCATCCTTTGGTTAAAGTATTATATTTATACAGCAAGGCGTACAGAGAAAAATGTGAATGTGCTTTTTTGCAATATCATTTATAAAGTTATTTTATGAAACACAGAAATCTATTTCTTATAAAAATGGCGATAACAAAATATTTGATGCCCTTTGGAACAGATGGAACCAAATGCTCTCTCTCTCTCTCTCTCTCTCTCTCTCTCTCTCTCTCTGCAATAATTAAACACTTCTGTTTTGAAATCAATTGTAATTATTGATTAATTAATTCTATGACTTGGATTGATCGTTACTTTAGGATTAACAAAAATTCTTCGTAAGGAAAAGATTTGGTAAGTTTTCTTCATCTCTAAGAGAAATTTTAGGTATGGTTTTTTTTTCCATGGGTTTACGAGACTAAAATTATTGTTTTGATTTTGTATATCAAGGAGGTTGTTATTTTTAATCATTTATTTTTATTTCATTTTTATTTATTTTTTTATTTTGTGTGTGTGTGATTATTGTCTTTGACATGATTAAAACAGTCTTACTGAAAATCTTGAACTAAATTCCACTTTCCACAAATTTTGTTATATTCATTTTCATTATATTCATTTTCATATTCCTCTACTAATTTTCCTAGATCTGGATAAAACTGTGCATGTGGGTCATCCCTACCCTATTTGGTTATGTAGGTTAACTAGAGTAATATCATATCTATTATGGACGAAAATATTTGATAAAATAAACTTCCCACATATTATTATCAATGTGAAAAATTGCCTCAGTGTATATATATATATTCCCAAACATAGTTTTATGGCCTATTTCTTTCCGTTTCTTTTTTATTCCGGCTTACTGCTACTGAGGAAAACTAACGTCAGTTTTAGGCGCCAAGCTAAACAGAAAGTCCTCAAGAAAGAGAATTAGGTTCACAGAGCTCCGTCTCCTCGTGTGTTGCAAAGAATGAGATTTTGTACATATTGGCTGCTGTTAGCTGATCTGCTTGGTTAAGCATTTAAGGAGAAATACTACACCAGAGAAATTTGATGTAGATGAGTGGAGTATATGTACAACAATATTTTGAAATTGAAAACTTTCAAATTTGCGTCCATTAGTCAAAAATTGCAGTTTTAGTAGAAAGCAATCTGAAAAAAATTTAAACTCCTACTAACTTACTGAGCTAGTCAGCTAGACAATGGAATGTGAAATGAATTGACAAATATTACTGATATTTCTATTTTCATTCATGTTTTTAAGGAAGTCAGCCATTATGACGATGTAGAGTACGTCCTGGAACTCAGTGAATACCAGGTCGTTAATAGATTGTGATGAGTGGCAATATTACGACACTACCGGGAAAAGTGGGGGCACCGCACCGCTAATGCTTGTTGCGAGAAGAAAGCTGAGGGAATTTTTATTTTTCCCCCTTCACCAGCAGATGTTCCTTTCCCGAGAGAAAATCAAATATGATGGGAATGATGTCAGGCTTAGAATTAACTTTCTTGTTAACATATCTTTCTACCAGCCAGGGATTAATCATGAATAATTGATTGTCAGTGAAATGTTTTCAACTCTACGGAGATCACAGGCACTCGGCGTTTTAAATAATGTTTACAGGAAGACAATTTAAAAAAAAAAAATTATATATATCTAAAACGTCGAGTGCCTGTGACAGAGATGTAACATCAATTATTAAAGTGCCGCGAAGATCGGACGAAATTTCGGATTCCTTGCCGGGGAAAAAGTACATTTAAAAAAAATAGTTCTGTGTTCTTAAACGCGACACGTTCTGGCATATATTACCACGATCAATTTAACAAGTATAGGTACATTTAGGTGCAACTGACGTCATCAACAAAGGGAGATCTAAAATCAATTAAAGGCGAGCACTTTTAGATTAAGCACTTTTTAATCCGTCGTACATTTGCTTTCTCGCATACAAATTACATTTACTGTTTTATTTACGCTGTATACACATAAACTGAATTCCCTGACCACAAAACGAATGCTACACAATTTTCCCATACTATGATTCCTTGAACATATAGTTTATTATTCATATATTGGTATAATACTGATACTGTCCATTTACTTGTATATATACATGATTAGCAATTCATATATGTACGTACTTGTTTCCCCAACATGCTGCATCCACATGCAGTTTGCAGTCTATGTAACCTGTAGTTAATGTTGTAAACTTTCTTTCTTTTTTGAATTTCCTTCTTTATAAAATGTCTTACTGTTATGCCCTCTGGGCCCAAAATTGGAATAAACTTATCTTATCTGTAGGTGCAAATTGATATCCGGATTTAGTACCGTGTCCATCTAAATAGTAGAATTCTCAAGGAAAGATCACTCTAATCGTAGACATATCCCTCCGTAATGATTTGGGACGCCAGGCACGATGCCGATTTTGTTTAAAGGTCTGTTTTACTGAGACCTTTGAGGGCAATGTTTTGTTTTTATTGACATATAATGCTCCCAGTATCTATTGAATGGCGATCACGAAACGTTCCACTTTACTTCACCATAATTTCGAAAGTGCCAGTAAGAAAAAAAATATTTGTTTATATTTTTTATACATGTATTTACGTGTATCACATATTATGATAATGTGAATTCATTAATTTCATGAAAATTTTGCTATATTCTATTTGTTGCCCCTTGACTCACTGTTGTACAAATACTCAGCTGTCCTAAATTAAAAATAGTAAAATGTCCATTGCCGTTCTTTTTCAGTCTGTTTATATAGACCGTTACCAAGCTTGATGAGTAAATTCTGAGGCAGAAAACCGGAATGAATGTCGCTATTTTAAGTTTCCATCTCCTGCAATGTGGATAAAGCAAGGGTAAGCTTACAGAGGTATAACCGGTGTTGTCTCTTCTTTTTATTTCATAAATAATCAATGGCCGTGTGCTTGCATGCTCTTACTTTCATTTCATGAAACACTTAGACATGTTGTATATGTGCAGTCATGTTTTTAATTTATGTTTCAACATGTCCAAGACTTCAAGTGATATTATGTGGTGTTCAAAATTTAATGTGGTTGAAAATATTACATATTCATTCTTTGTTTTGTTTTTCGCATTTTAAATCACCATTTTGACAGTATTATCCTATCTAAACTGCTGAGTTTTATACATATGCACAGTTGCACACACGGGTGACAGATCCATATTGGCATGGTAAATGTGCACATTATTCATGAACAGGTCGTATTGTTTTTCAGTTGTAGGGTTCCTTTCCAGTGTACAAGACGAACATGGTCTAGGTTAATATCGACGCTGAAGTCTAGCCACGCTTTCCGCCCAGTATTGACACAACACGGCTGTATAAGGAGGACGGGGGCTGTGTTGTATAACCACACCATGTCTTCTGAACAGCACCAAGAGATCAGAGATATATTCAACACCGCTGTCTCCTCTGTTCTTCCGTCTGAAATGATTGGAAGGTACGTAGGTCATCACATGCTTTCACTGAGAGCAGACATTTTTATTTTTCTCCATGTGTACCTTGCTGGTTGTTGTAACTTGCATCTGAACCTGAACTTTTTAATGAAGGTTTTAAAGTTATAGCTTTTAATGCTGAATATATATATGTTTTGCCTACAGTCGATTTTTTGGGGCCAGTTTGGGGCAAATATTTGGCCCCAGTCCCAATTATAAATTTGCCTATATTTTCCAAATATGTAGTGGAAGTTTTCCCAAAGAAAAACTTTGATACTATGAGTGAGAATAAAGTCAGTTTGTTTATATTTCGTGTTTTTCAATTAAAATTCAGGCAGATCTGTATATCTGTTGGGTTCCTTTGTACACTAGATAATTCATACCACTAATATGTTGTACGGTGTGACCATTGAGACGAGCGAACCCCATTAACATCTTGCAATACGACTTAAAGACACTTAATCCATCCATTCATTTAACGTGGGCAATATAACACAGTCGATGATAGCAGTTGCACTGTAACGTCAAATTAGCTGCAATGTTTTTTCTCTCTTTCAAACCAAGCAATTGTCAACAACAAATAAATGTATGAAGGTATGAGAAAACTTGTCTGGAATTCCAAAACAGTTGTGGTACTTTCCAAACAATATATTTATTTTATTTATGGGGTTGTCAATGAAGTATACCGCAGTGACAGCGACATTTTTCCGGAAGCATTATAGGTAGTCATTTTTCAGTTGATGAAGAACAAATTAATTGTGTAATCATTGGAGTGAGCTCGTTTCTTTGCGACGCAACCTTCGCTCACTATTATTCTTTATATTAGTTATTAGGTAAGTCATACCATCATTGTTCTTTATTTGTTACTAGCAATGGTGCTGGTAGAAGTTATACAAAGACACAAATACTGATATTTTACATTGTTTCTCATACTACTGGATTTTCATTTAAAAATTTCTAATTCACACAGAAATTCCCATCTCTGAGAGTCCCATTCCCTGTCCCAAGTACTGAAAACAAAATACTGGCTTAAATATGAGTAGAGCATGTGTCTTGAGCGTGTATTAAGTTCATATGGACAAAGTTATTGGCTTATAACACCCAATGCTGATTCAGTGAGGCACTTATAATTCCACTTGAATAGATCTAATCTTCCATGACCAATATACAATGTACATATATTTGCTCATTGCATTATGGTATAAAAATTCTTTTTTTTTTTAAATATGTTTTTCACATCCACAGGGCCCTGACTTTTGACAACAACTGTCTACATGTTGGAGGTCGAGAGTACACTTTAGATAACAATGTTTATGTCGTGGGATTTGGTAAAGCGGTGGCAGGAATGGCCCGGGCGGTGGAGGACCAACTACAAGACCACATCATCGATGGCATTCTCAGTGTACCCTATGGACTGGGCAAATCTCTCAAGGAATTGGGCAAAATGTTCGTTTCAGCTGAGCCCGTATATTTTAGATTTGGGGTTCTCTGTTTTATAAAAAATTCTGAAACTCTTTGTACATATATACTAGTTAAATCTCCCCTCTTCCAGGGGGAGACATATTGTTTTTGTCCTTTCTGTCTGTCACAAAATCTTGAGAACGCTTTCACCTCCTATATGGCTTATCGTATAGACTTGAAACTTTGTACAATGCTTCATTGCCATTTTTTAGATGTGCATATTGTCGAAACGGGGGATCATTATTTTCCTTAAAGTTATAGTGGATCTAAGAGGGGTGGAGGGTGTAAAATAGCTTGTGAACACTTCTCTACCTACATGTATATGGCTTATCGGGTACATTTGAAAATTTGTACAATGCTTCAATGCCATTTGTAGATGTGCATATTGTAGGGACAGGAGGATGCAGTTGTTATCCTTAAAGTTATAGTGTATTTAGGGGTGGAGGGTGTTAAATACTTTGTTAAAGATTTCTCCTCCTATATGGCTTATCGGAGTTTATAATGTCTGTGTTTCTGCTCATGTTTACTCCTCCATACCATGCAGTACATTAAGGGGAGGAGGTTTCATTTGGTGCACTTCCAATTTGGGGAGCTGGGGAGACATTTGTTTTTCATAAAAACAATCTCTACTTGCACAAGGCTTTACTGCTGAGAAAAATTTAGGCATGTACAGTAGTTGGCAAATTCTGATAAAAACATATTTGGACATTTAAAAATCTATTGAAATCATGAAATGGTACTTGAGATTTTTGTCCCCACTTTAGCAATTGAAAATGATATATCAATTTCTGTCTGTCTGTTGCACTTTGGTTCCTTAGTGGTATCTCAAATACTGATTCAACTTTAGCAGTGAAACTTCAGGAAAGTTTTTATGATGCAGGTATCACCCTCGTGATAGTTTTTTTAAGCCAAAGGTCAAGGTCACTTCAAGATGGGGAACTTAAATTCAATGAAATTGTCAGTGCTACTCGTAAATGGCATTGAAACAGTATAACATATTTTTTCTTTGATTTTGCAAATCAACATATACATGTATTCGGTTCAGAGCATCATCTTCAGTCAGTTATAACAATTTCCAGGGATTTATGGCTAAAGGAAAAAACAAGGCTGAAGGTCATGGAGGGAGCCAAGGGTAACCTCCCAGACAGTGATGCCCAGGTCGCAGCGCTGGCCATCAAGGATCTAGTGACCAAACTGACTGACAGGCACATTCTGATCGTGCTGATATCAGGTAATATTGTCATTGTGTGCTGCCTATGTTCATAACCAGTGATTTTTTTTAGCCATGTTTGATTTTTCAGCTTTTTTGTTAGTTGAAGGGACATACATTCATGTATGAAAGGTGGTCAAATAGTTCATGCACAAGTGTCCTGGGAGATATGATATTCAAGATATCTCTTAATCATACTCACATGTTTTACAATGCAGCATTTCAGTACTGTAATTAAGATAGATATATTGAACCGTAATTCAACTGTATATTGATACCAGGCAAATTACCTCAAAATACAGCCATTTATTTTCCTCAATTGTTGGAAAGAAAAGCTTTAAACTGCCAAATTAGTTTATTTGAGTTATTCATGATTGTTCCATCATTATTGTAACTTTTGTCAGGCCATTTTGCTACATTTTTTTTGAAGAGGGCTGGGAAAGTTTTAATGTTGAATTGATGTTAGAGAACAAGATGTTCTCCTAGTGTGGTCTACGATTTTTGTGCTTAACTTGCACAAATATGTCAACCGAAAATTTAGCTATTCTTAGATTATAAATAAAAGTAATGTTTAGATCACTTGTTTTCAAATGACACGCTATATTGATAATTTATGGTTTGTGTGGTGAGTGACTGCAGAAATTCTGTCCGGCGCAGTCCATCTCCCCACATTCTGCCTATAGTTCATAGAAAATTAAAAGTGCTGCGTGAAAGTGTCCATATTGTCAAAGAGTTCTGCAGTATGGTTGTGCGTTCACATCATGGGTATCCCAGCTCCAAAAGTTAAGAAATTGGGACACCTTTATGACATTAGAGGAGATTTTGTGCCTTGGATCATAAACATGATAAATATAACAATAAAATTTCAAAATCTTTACATATCTTGGTAAGTTTTTTTATTATTATTATTTTTTATTTTATTATTTTTATTTTTTTTTTTTTTTTTTTTTTTTTTGCATTTATAATTATTTTTTTTGTTTTACATATCTGCCTAGTTTGACGATTTATTTTCAGAATAAATTTCTCCAACATATAACTAAGATAATTTGATTTTATGGCTTTGAACTATTTGAAAACCCTTCATATGTGATTTTTATGTATGTTTCTTTAGTCCTGACAAAGCGTATTACAGATGTCTTCTCATAAACTTTTTGAATAAATGGTACAGGGAATAGGGTATATTTATTGATCTTGTACTGTAATAGGGTACATTTATTGATCTTGTACTGTACATGTGAAATGAACATCTATATTTACGCTCGTCCATGTTGTGCTGCTTTTGAATCTTTGTTTCATTGTATAATGTTTCTCGATTTGGGAACAGTGACTGAGCACATAAAATAGCAAGATACATGACTAATGTGAATACATGGTATTAATGTTGACATTGCTGGCGTGATGAGGATAAATAAAAGTAGAAGCATGGGTTTGATTTATGTGTGATATACTCTGTCAATTATACAATATTACCCGATGCTTCAGTTATTCATATACACTTATAAAGCAAAGAGTCTACATATTTATTCTTTAATTAGCACTGTAATGCCTCAGTACAAATTTGTAGTCTTTTTGAGATTAGTTGCAGTTAGTTGTATAAAGAAAGATACCGTGATACTATTTGTTTTTCCCACATAGATTTCGCTGTTCTAATGCCTATTTTATGTTTTATATATATATATATATATATATACTTACTATTTCCGTACATCTTTGTCTGTAGTGCTTTGTGCTTATATAGTTATGGAGAGTTTCAGCATGTTTATATTTGTATTTCATTGAGGTTTTGACACTGTGGAGCAAATGAAATAAAATCACGACTTGTGCATTTAATGTTTTCCACCTCTACAAGCTTTTTTGCTTTATTTTGTGCATGGAAGCTTAGGTTTGAATAACTTTTTTATGATCATTTAGCAAATACATGTATTAGATATATATTAGTATTTGAGTGGAAATCAATTTTGTATCAAATTATGAAAAAAAACCTGTGAAAGCAGTCTTTATGATAAAATCCTATTCATTTTTACAATATTTTGCAATTCAGATGATTCCTCAGGTAAAGTTATACAAAATGTGGTACATGTAACTGCACAACTAATTTTTAATTGCTTTTCTTTTTTTGATATACATATATTTTTGTTAATCAATATTAATCTGTTCCTTGATTAATTTTGAAAATTAAATAAATGAATTAAGAAGAGTAAAAAACCTACTTGCAGAAAACATTTTTATGTCACAAAAATCATAGGTGTCGGAGGCAAAGTAAAAAGAGGGGGAGGGAAATATCAGGAATATAGGGCAAGATTATGAGTCTGCTTTGAAGACCCCAGAAGGTTCAAAGCAATGCCCGTGTGGGGGTCCAGGGGGAGAAGACCCCAGAATCTCCTGAATAGTAGGTAAAATTGCATGGTTTTTCTTTAATGCCAGCTTCAGCAATTTTTCACGGATGCAGATTACAACACTGCTTGACTTAGTGGGGGTGGGGTGGGGGGGGGGGGGGTGGAGAAATCCCTGGTTATGGGTTTTAGCACCAGTGTGTGATTATTTTGTTTGACATAGAAATTCGTTTCTTGGCACTAGAGATTAGGCTGTGTGACCTTGTGGAGGAACATGAAGGCATGGTTCCAGAGTTAAGCCTTAGAATGTAGCTTATGCTGCGTGCTTTATGATTGTCTTGCTTAGAGATATTGCAGTTGCTGTCCAGCCTTTCATATTACAAAAATTACATGACCTGATGGGGAGAGAGGCCAGGGGCAAATTTTGTAGAATCATCTGAGTTTTAACATATATCAATCTAATTAAAATTTTATGAGTACGCGAGCGGATCAAACATCTAATTTTAATTAGATTGAACATATATTGAATTATAGTGTATTTTATTCCCTTTTTTTTTTTGCTAAAGATTGCTAAATTTGTAAAATTACATGGCAAATACATTCACCCTTCTATATTAACAGCAATAATAAATAACACCGTGTGAAATAGATAGCTTCAGTTGTCAAAGTGACTAATATGCCTGAGCATTGTGTATAAAACTGTTATTGATTTATGATAGAAATAAGAAATGTTGTAACACATCTCCCTCTCGTTTCTTCTTTCCCCACTCTTCTACCGGTCAGTGCCCTCCGTCATCATGTTGAATATTCTGCCACATAAGGGTGTGTGCAAGTTAAATTTTTTAAACGCCTACGCACACCTATATCTATTTCCTTGGTGGGTGTTAGCTCCGACTCCTATAACCGAGTATGTCCAGTATATGTGTGATGTTGTGGAGAGTTACGTCCCTTTGACTGTAGTCTCTATTTTTTTTCTTGATGGTGGCTTTCTTCTCATTCAATGTATAGTTGTATCACCATTAGTACTCTGATAGCCATGAGCTACATTGCTTTCGCTTATGCACATTTCGATTTTAAAACTATATTCACGTATATACTTAAAATCACTTTTTTTTCTGTCTACACTATTTCTTTGAGTGGTGATTGTAAACACGCATTTACAAACTGATTGTTCTTATTGGGACACTCTCTGTTGTTTCACCACACCTAAGAGTTGTTTTTGGTTTTTTTCTCTCTGAAGGTGGCGGATCCTCTCTGTTACCGCTCCCGTGTCCACCCATAACTTTAGAGGAAGAAGTTACATTAACAAAGATGATGTCCCAGAACGGCGCCACCATCAACGATTTAAATACCATCAGGAAGCACATCGAACAGCTGAAGGGGGGTGGTCTGGCGAAGGCAGCGCACCCAGCTCAAGTATGTAGAACTTATCCTCTTTAGCTCAGCTGAGCTACAAGCTCAAGTGAGCTTTTCTGATCGCCTTTTGTTTGTCTGTAAACTTTTTACATTTTTGACTTCTTCTACAGAACCACTGGGCCAATTTTAACCAAATTTGGCACAAAACATCCTTGAGTAAAGGGCTTTTAAGTTTGTTCTAATGAAGGGTTATACCTCGTTCAAAGGGAAGATAATTACAAAAATAGGGTGGGGTCATTTAAAAATCATCTTCTCAAGAACCACTGGGCCAAAAGAGCAGAAATTTACATGAAAGCTTCCTGACATAGTGCAGATTCCAGTTTGTTAAGATCATGACCCCCGGGGTTAGGATAGGACCCTAATAGGGGATCGAAGTTTTACATAAAAATATATTGGGAAAATCTTCTCAAGAACCACTGGGCCAGAAAAGCTGAGATTTACATGACAGCTTCCTGACATAGTGCAAATTCAAGTTTGTTAAAATCATGGTTTCCGGGGGTAGGGTGGGGCCACAAGGGGATCAAAGTTTTATATGCAAATATAGAGAGAAATTCGTTAAAAATCTTCTTCTCAAGAACCGCTGGGCCAGGAAAATAGAAATTTACATGAAAGCTTCCAGACATTGTGCAAATTCAAGTTTGTTAAAGTCATGGCCCCCGGGGGTAGGATGGGACCACAATAGAGGATTAAAGTTTTATATACTAATATATAGAAAAAATATTTAAAAATCTTCTCAAGAACCATTGGACCAAACAAGTTTACATTTGCATGAAAGCTTCCTGACATAGTGCAGATTCAAGTTTGTAAAAATATGCCAGGTCCCTAGGGGATGGGATGGAGCCACAATAAGGGATCAAAGTTTTACATGCAATTATATAGGAAAAATCTTTCAAAATCTTCTCAAGAACCACTGGGCCAGGAAAGTAGAAAATTACATGAAAGCTTCCTGACATAGTACAGATTCAAGTTTTTTAAAATCATGGCCCGCTGGGGTAGGATGGGGCCGCAGTAGGGGATCAAAGTTTTACATATAAATACAGAGGGGAAATCAATAAAAATCTTCTTCTGAAGAGTCACTGGGCCAAAGAAGTTTACATACGAAAGCTTCGTGACATAGTGCAGATTAAAGTTTGTTAAAATCATGGTCCTTAGGGGTAGATTGGGGCCCCAATAGGAATCAAAGTTGTACATGCGAATATATAGGCAAAATCTTTAAATATGGGCCAAGGTGACTCAGGTGAGTGATGTGGCCTATGGGCCTCATGTTTTTAAGATGTTATTCAGTGTATTCTAGATGACGAACGTGACTAGTTTTAGATTAGATACGAAAACAGTAGAAGTTCACAGGGAATTTGTAAATAATGGAGTTCCCTGTATTGTATCTGTCCGTACGGTCATTTCTATTTATATGAAATGTTTGTGGATGTTTGAATTTTGTAAAAAAAAAAAAAATAATAATAATAATAAATAAATAAACGGGCAATACGGGTATTTTGATTGAAAGGGCATTGGTCCATAAGTAATTCAAATCTGCATCATAAAACGATATTGATCTGAAGGCATGATTGACGATGGAGGAGAAATTGTGTGTGTACATGTATATATTTCAAAAACTTCTTATTCAAGAGCATTAAAAGCATGGTATCCCTTGGTAACGTGACGCTGTGATACACATACCCGTACATACTAGATTATTCGTTTTCTATTGGTCATCCCAGTGTTAGATAAAAACAATGAATGTCGAATCAGTTATTACGATTGTCAAGATGATTCATTATTTTGCAATTTGTTATCAAACAAAACATTTGTCAGGAATTCCGTTTCTTTCTGTTTTTATAGGTGATTTCTCTCATTCTGTCTGACGTGGTGGGGGACAAAATGGACATCATTGCCAGCGCACCCACAGTGTTTGATGTGTCATCTCCTCAAATGTGCATAGATATATTCAAAGAACTCAAAGTCCAAAAACAGGTGCCCGCTTCCATTAGCGAATATCTGTTCAAGAAGTCTGTGGAGTTTGCAAAGATGCCTTCGTTGAGGAAGCCTGAGGTGGGATATACTACCCCATGGTCAAAATTTCAGCACGTCAAAAACGTCATTGTTGGAAACAACACCATGGCAACACAGGCCGCCAAAACGAGGGCAGATGAACTTGGACTTTTGTCCTTTGTTATGAGTGTTTCGCTGGAGGGTGAGGCCCGTCGTGTGGGAGAACTTTACGTAGATATTGCTCAATATATAGCACTCGTGTATAATTACAAGCCCTCATATGATGGTGGGTGCATATCATTAGTCCAATTAGAGTTAAAGCTGACACAGTTTGGTTTCGAGAAAAAAACTTTAAACGAATTAAACTCACTTAGTAGAAAAGCGCGCAACAGTCGTAAAGGTGTTTGTGTCATCGGCGGTGGGGAGACTGTCGTTAAAGTCAAAGGTCAAGGCAAAGGTGGGCGGAACCAAGAAATGGTTCTTGCGTTTGGGATAAGTTTAGAAAATGCACGTGCACAGGAAGAAAAATTAAACATTTTCTCCATTGAATTCATGAGTGGAGGGACGGATGGGCAGGACGGCCCTACAGACGCCGCCGGGGCCATAGCGGACGAATCCTTGATGCAGAAATGTGCACAAGAAGGGCTGGAGGCGGCAAATTTTCTGGAAAATAATGACAGTTACACCTTGTTTACTGACTTGTGTGATGGGGCGTACATAGTGAAGACGGGTCTTACAGGAACCAATGTAATGGACATACAGACTCTGATTGTCAGGCCCAAAGTCCTGGAGGACCACTAGGTGTCTCAATCCATAGAGATTAATTAGGTAGCCATAAGTCCTGAAGGATCACTAGGTTTCTCAATCCATATAGATTAATCAGGTAGCCATAAGTCCTGGAGGATCACTAGGTTTCTCAATCCATATAGATTAATTAGGTAGCCATTACTGTTATATCTATTACACGCAACTGATCGGTTGGATGGAAAGTATAGATTCCACAATCGATTTTTTTATCTTTGTATTTCGAATTTTATTTTAGAAAGTAGAGAAAGGGGAAGTTGAACTACTTATTTCATTGACCTTTACTTCAATATGGTAGGGACAGCAGGATTGTAGTTGTGTTGTGCTAAAGACTGTTTTGAAAAACATTTGCAACTGTATGGTGCTGATGTTGTGCTTGATTGTTATTTTACAATTAATAAAAATTATTCAAAGCAAACTTTATTCGATTTTGACAGCGAAGTTAGACCACATGCGTTAAATTTTGCGCCTGAAATTCCAGGCAAGCATACGGAGTTCTTTTTGCTAATTGACTTTTATAAGTTGTTACCTTTTCCTATTTGTCTGTATGTTGTTGTCACTTTTCACATTTTCATCTTCGTTTCTGGAACCATTTGACCAATTACAAAGTGCAGTTTTACATGTACATAGGAATTTCAATCTACTTGAAATAAAGAATTCTTGGGTAAGGGGATTCAATTCCGATCAAATAGATGGCTACACAAGTTCAAGGGGGAGGCGAATTTGAACCTAACATTTCATGAAGTTTTATTGAGTGAAGTTGTCCAACGAATGCCCCCCCCCCCCCCCCCCCCCCAATTGCAAGGGGGGAAAATAGCACTGAGACACACACACACCCCGCCTCCACCCAATTGCAAGGGGGAAGGGGGGAAATAGCACTGAGACATCCCCCGCCTCCACCCAATTGCAAGGGGGAAAATAGCGCTGAGACATCCCCCCACCTCCACCCAATTGCAAGGGGGGAAAATAGCACTTAGACATCCTCCTCCCCCCCCCCCCCCCCAATTGCAAGGGGGGGGGGGGGAAATAGCACTGAGACATCCCCACGCCTCCACCCAATTGCAAGGGGGGAAAATAGCACTTAGACATCCTCCCCCCCCCCCCCCCCCCGCCTCCACCCAATTCCAAGGGGGGGGGGGGGGAAATAGCACTGAGACATCCCCACGCCTCCACCCAATTGCAAGGGGGTAAAATAGCACTGAGACATCCCCTCCGGCTCCACCCAATCGCAAGGGGGAGAAATAGCACTGAGACACCCTCTCCCCCCCCCTTCCACCCAATTGCAAGGGGGAAAATAGCGCTGAGACATCCTCCCCCCCCCCCCCGCCTCCACCCAATTGCAAGGGGGGGGGGGGAATAGCACTGAGACATCCCCCGCCTCCACCCAATTGCAAGGGGGAAAATAGCGCTGAGACATCCCCCCACCTCCATCCAATTGCAAGGGGGGAAAATAGCACTTAGACATCCCCCCCGCCTCCACCCAATTGCAAGGGGGGGGGGGAAAATAGCGCTGAGACATCCCCCCCCCCCCCCCGCCTCCACCCAATTGCAAGGGGGGAAAATAGCACTGAGGTGTCTTTTTGAATGAGCACCAAGCAACCATGATTACAAATTACATTGTAGTGGTTTGTTTTATGTCCTGTCGGCAATTTTTTGCCCATATCGAGACGTCGTCAGCTGTAGGTGAAGTACCACAAATTTAGACCTACACTTGGCGCTCACGGCCGTATTAATGGTTCTGTAACGTGCCATCTCTTATCCAGAAACCTTGCTTCTCACCTCTAAATACCGAGGGTTTGGCGAAGGAGCAATGACTAGCTATATATTTTGTTAGGTTTAACGCGGACATGGCACGAGCGGGGTCAGCTGGGGGTCAAACTCACGGCCGTCCGATTACGATTGATTGATTGTATATTGTTTAATGTCCCTCTCCAGAATCTTTAACTCATACGGAGACGTCACAATTGTCGGTGAAGGGCTGCATTGGCCATTGAACAGGGAGGGATCTTTATCTCGCCACACCTGCTGTGACGCGGGACCTTTTGGTTTTACGGTCTCGTCGGAAGGACCGCCCCATTTAGTCGCCTCTTACGGCAAGCATGGGGTACTGAGGGCCTATTCTAACGCGGATCTCTATGGGATCCAGATTACGAAGCGAACACTGTACCACTGAACAATCGTGACAGGTTATTACAAAATAGGGGAAGTGTAATTGGGGGGGGGGGGGGGGGGGGAGGTGAAGATCTTTTTAATGAAAACTTCTAATTGTTTTCCCTTGCTTAACTTTCTAATATTTGATAGAACAGATTATAATATCAGGAGTACCGGAAGGGGGCACAACAGGGGGTCCAAAGTGTTGCATAGAAATATTAGATAAATGTCAAATATTTAATAAAGCACAATAGGGGGTCGAAAGTGTTACATAGAAATATTAGATAAATATCGTCAAATATTTTATAAAGTACAAGTTGGTTATAATTTATGGAGTAAATATAGAAACTTGCTACTGTAATTCGATGTGGATTCAAGTTTGTATGTATGTATGTATCATTGAATGGATAACTATTTGTTTTTAGAAATGGTTTATGAATATGGAAACATGCTTATAGGATGTTGTTTTAAGTTTGTTCAAACTGGAATCCTTGTTGTCCAGGAGGGGTCCAGAGTTTACAAACGAGACACAGTTGTATATCGTATTAATCTTTTTTCTTTAAAAAGAAAAAAAGGGGGGGGGTTACCGAATTTAGATAATTGTTGTCCTTTGATACAGTTAGGTTCACAATGGGTTAATTCACGTGAAATCATATGAAAACAATTGTGAAGGTTTTGTTTTTTAAACAGAAGACATCCAAATTATGAAATGAGTAGCAACCAATTTTCACTGCATGTACAAACACGGTTCCATTGACTAGGAGAAGGATACAGATAATGATGGCTAATCATGAATATTGTGTTACAATTGTGAACTGCCGGGTGAGCGATGTGGTCTGCGGGCCTATTGCTCCATTAGATAATGAATATGTCTAATATTGAGGACTTTTGAAATGTACAGGCGTCGACTGATTCGTGTAATAACAGCATTTCTGTTTACAAACATGATTAATTCAGATCATAAGCACCCTGGGAGTTAATTGGTTTGAAAATGTGGTCAGTGTAGATAAATTATTTATAGAGTGATAAGCACGATATTCGAGCTGTTCCTAGGGGTCTGGTGTATCGATTTACCGAAAACGAGGAGAATTATCAAAAACAAGGGTCGAACACCAGAAAGCAAGATGTCTGATTATATCGATACACGTATTTACTCTCCAAAATGTAGGATTTGATTGAACGCACGGGGGTACGGTGATAGGATTTATGTACCGAAGCGTTATTTCCTGTAGATCCGGGCAACCCGTAATCTGTCTCTCTTTCTCTCTCTCCGTCTCTTTCTCTCTCTCTCTCTCTCTCCGTCTCTCTGTCTGTCTCTCTCTCTCTCTCTCTCTGTCTCTCTCCATAAATAAGCATGACTGGTGTTCATTGGTTAATCTGTGCCGTACCTCCTTTCTTAATAACATGACGGTACGTTATTAATTCTAAATAATCGGCATATTTCAAACTCTTGAGAGTTTGTGATACCTTTGGTGTGTATCTGAAAGAGAGAGAGAGAGAGAGAGAGAGAGGGTGTTTTTGTTTCATAAAGAATTATGTGTACCATGTGAAAGTTACCTATATATGTAGGTTATTTAAACGTTGATGATTTACATGTACAACATCCAGATGATGGGGTATTTACGTGGTTCACAGGGTTCATAAGCACTCGTACAGACCAGTGTTTTGAACAACATTAAATTCTCTGTCAGACGATAGTTGGTAATTATCTGTCATCCAGGTCCATTATCTTTAACTTTAAAGACCCAACACGTGTATATCACTCCAAAGGGAGCACAAATTTTGATGGATTGGCGCACATGTCATAAATAGGTGATAAGTCGTACAGGTGAGATGTACCGTTATTATATAATCAAGGTACATTCTGTGTCTGATTTATGTGCCGTTTTCTTTGATTGTGCAGTTTGAATATATGCAAATTGTAGGAAAGATATACTTTATTGTTTTTGGGACTGTGACGTCAGTAAAATTTATTGTTCTTGGGACTGTGACGTCAATGAAATGACTAATTGTTCTGCCTCTCTTAGGAAAGGTCGTGGGGATTTTATGAGAATCTCAGATGTTATTGAAATTCTTTTTTCCTTCCCGCCCGTACCCCCTCCTCCTCCTCCATAAAGTGTTCAGCTCAATGGTCACTTCCACACCAGTGACGTCATTTGACTCCACTTCCGGAACGATACTTGATTTTAGAGTACTCGGAAAATACCAAATAAACCTTTTAACTTGTACATTCTATAAAATTATATAAACTAATTTTGATGTATTTTCAGTCGTTTTATTGAAACAAATTCATACATCTCTTTACAAATGTATTTATGGTAACAATAAAGCAAATGTGCACATTGTTTGATTTGATCAGCGGACTAGAGCACAGAGAAGGCCGACATAGCACGTGTTTGATGTGAACTTGGAGTTTGTAAGACTTTTAAGAAAATAGAGAACAGTGCATAGGTTCTAAAGCAGCATCACAGATAGGGTTTTAGTATAGCTTTAAGCTAACAACATGAAATCAATGATGACAGTACACGAGTGACATACACAAATTCCTATAACAATTCTACTTTGTGAATAGCCAACAAACATTTTTAAAATATTTTAGGGAAAACTACTTATTACAGGAAATGCAGGTGTAATGAAAGTAGTCACTATTTAGATTTTGCCAGATCCAACCACCGGGGCAAGTCCTACACTCGACGTTTCTTTAGAATCCCTTGTGTTAACACCCCGACACGGCATTTCTAGGTCTACAAAGTTCTATCAATTTTCGTATTTTGTCACAGACAAAATTATTGGACATCTCTATATATCACGTGGCCAAAATCTTCAGTAAAGCCAGTGTTTGATGCTTATTTCCGGTCCTGTATATCCGGGTAATTGAATCTCGTACATCTAAGTTACGTCATGAAAAACCAAGAAGTATTATAAATACCACTAATAATGAAATCAGCGTTCGATTTGGCAAATAATTGCTATTAACTGTGTTTGTTCCATCGCGTCCTTGGTTACCAGATCGGCGACCATTTTGAAACTGCGAAGGCGTTGTATTCTGACTAGAAACCTGGAAAAAAAAAAAAGGACAGTTTTGATTCAAGATTTTTTGACGTTTATGTTCACTGTCATATTAATATCATTCTCCATTTTAAGAAAATAAAAATATCAAGTTGTAGAATCTTACGTCCTATCCCACGTCATCGTATTACACACTAAATTATATATATATACATGTGTGTGTGTGTATATATATATATATATATATATATATATATATTACTCTCGGAGTATAAGTAATCAATTCATATGAAGTTTTTTTTTATTGTTCAGTAATATTGTAATATTGACAAAAAGAAATTAAACAACGAGACTTTCGTGATGAAAAGTCCAGCTTTTTCCACAAAGCTACAACGTTTGGGCGATATAGATTATAGATCAGTGGAGATATATCAGAACTTCATGACAATTAAAAAAAGAACACTTTTATAAAAACATTCGCTAACCAACACGCATGCTAACACCGTTAAATGTCTTTCTTTGAAAATATACGTGTTTTGCTTCCGGAAAATGTAAAGGAAATGTCACAGTCTTGTTATGTATTGACAACTGGAGCAACCTTATTCAGACAATTTGTGCAGACTTCAAAAAAGAAAAAAGCGCGAACAGGTGAAGAGAATATTTCCACAAGCAATTGTTGTACACAATATGTCGTGTATTATCAGTTGTTAGTTAGTATTCGTCAGGTGCAGAAAATGGAGGTTTTCTCTGGATTTTTATAGCTCGTCCGTAATGACAAAGGCTAATGGAAAAGTTCTGGTGCATGTCCTTTCATTGTCCTCGTCTCGGTACCTGTCATAATCTATATGTTGATTCTATTTTTGATATCAAGTGAAAAATGTTCTCGTATAATTTTAAAAAGATTTTCTCTTGTATCTGTCAGCAATGAATGTCGTAATTCCCCCATCTCGTATCAGATAAAACTCCAGGCTCCAGGGCCATTAGAAATTAGACGTGCTCGCTTTTGATCTTCTTAGTCTTCACTTTTATAAAAGGAACTCATAGCGAAAAAGTGAGACTGAGATTTAAAAAAAAAAAAGAAAAAGTGAGACAGATAAAAATAAGAAAACGTGAGACTGAGATAAAAAGAGAAAACGTGAGACTGAGACAAGGAGAAAGGTGAGACTGAGATAAAAAGAGAAAACGTGAGACTGAGACAAGGAGAAAAGGTGAGACTGAGATAAAAAGAGAAAACGTGAGACTGAGACAAGGAGAAAAGGTGAGACTGAGATAAAAAGAGAAAACGAGAGACTGAGATAAAAAACGAAAATGCGAGATGGATAAAAAGAGAAAACGCGAGAATGAGATAAAAAGAGAAAAAGTGAGTCTGAGATAGAGAAAATGCGAGACGGAAAGAAAAACGGAAAGAAAAAAATGGGACTGAGATAAAAGTAAAGGTGAACTCATCTAAGTTTTATGACCTAGGAGCAGGATCTAATCCTACCGAACACGTGATATTGTGAGGGATCTAATCCCACCGAACACGTGATATTGTGAAGGATCTAATCCCACCGAACATGTGATATTGTGAAGGATCTAATCCCACCGAACACGTGATATTGTGAGAGATCTAATCCCACCGAACGTGTGATATTGTGAAGGATCTAATCCCACCGAACACGTGATATTGTGAAGGATCTAATCCCACCGAACACGTGATTGTGTTGTATGATGTGTACTGTGTTGTATGATGTGTATTGTGTTGTATGATGTGTATCATGTTGTATGATGTGTATTCTGTTGTATGTGTATTGTGTTGTATTATGTGTATTGTGTTGTATGATGTGTATTGTGTTGTATGATGTGTATTATGTTGTATGATGTTTATTGTGTTGTATGATGTGTATCATGTTGTATGATGTGTATTCTGTTGTATGTGTATTGTGTTGTATTATGTGTATTGTGTTGTATGATGTGTATTGTGTTGTATGATGTGTATTGTGTTGTGTGATGTGTATTGTGTTGTATTGTGTTGTATGATGTATATTGTGTTGTATGATGTGTATTGTGTTGTATGATGTGTATTGTGTTGTGTGATGTATATTGTGTTGTATTATGTGTATTGTGTTGTATGATGTGTATTGTGTTGTATGATGTGTATTGTGTTGTATGATGTGTATTGTGTTGTGTGATGTGTATTGTGTTGTATGATGTGTATTGTGTTGTATTGTGTTGTATTATGTGTATTGTGTTGTATGATGTGTATTGTGTTGTATGATGTGTATTGTGTTGTATTGTGTTGTATGATGTGTATTGTGTTGTATGATGTATATTGTGTTGTATTATGTGTATTGTATTGTGTGTATTGTGTTGTATGATGTATATTGTGTTGTATTATGTGTATTGTGTTGTATGATGTGTATTGTGTTGTATTGTGTTATATGATGTATATTGTGTTGTATGATGTGTATTCTGTTGTATGATGTGTATTGTGTTGTATGATGTGTATTGTGTTGTATGATGTGTATCATGTTGTATTGTGTTGTATGATGTGTACTGTATTGTATGATGTGTATTGTGTTGTGTGATGTGTATTGTGTTGTATTGTGTTGTATGATGTGTATTGTGTTGTATGATGTGTATTGTGTTGTATTGTGTTATATGATGTGTATTCTGTTGTATGATGTGTATTGTGTTGTATGATGTGTATTGTGTTGTGTGATGTGTATTGTGTTGTATGATGTGTATTGTGTTGTATGATGTATATTGTGTTGTATGATGTGTATTATGTTGTGTGATGTGTATTGTGTTGTATGATGTGTATGGTGTTGTGTGATGTGTATTGTGTTGTATGATGTGTATTGTGTTGTGTGATGTGTATTGTGTTGTATGATGTGTATTGTGTTGTGTGATGTGTATTGTGTTGTATGATGTGTATCATGTTGTGTGATGTGTATTGTGTTGTATGATGTGTATTGTGTTGTATGATGTGTATTGTGTTGTGTGATGTGTATTGTGTTGTATGATGTGTATTGTGTTGTATGATGTGTATTGTGTTGTATGATGTGTATTGTGTTGTATGATGTGTATTGTGTTGTGTGATGTGTATTGTGTTGTATGATGTGTATTGTGTTGTATGATGTATATTGTGTTGTATGATGTGTATTATGTTGTGTGATGTGTATTGTGTTGTATGATGTGTATGGTGTTGTGTGATGTGTATTGTGTTGTATGATGTGTATTGTGTTGTGTGATGTGTATTGTGTTGTATGATGTGTATTGTGTTGTGTGATGTGTATTGTGTTGTATGATGTGTATTGTGTTGTGTGATGTGTATTGTGTTGTATTGTGTTGTATGATGTGTATTGTGTTGTATGATGTGTATTGTGTTGTATTGTGTTATATGATGTGTATTCTGTTGTATGATGTGTATTGTGTTGTATGATGTGTATTGTGTTGTGTGATGTGTATTGTGTTGTATGATGTGTATTGTGTTGTATGATGTATATTGTGTTGTATGATGTGTATTATGTTGTGTGATGTGTATTGTGTTGTATGATGTGTATGGTGTTGTGTGATGTGTATTGTGTTGTATGATGTGTATTGTGTTGTGTGATGTGTATTGTGTTGTATGATGTGTATCATGTTGTATTGTGTTGTATTATGTGTATTCTGTTGTGTGATGTGTATTCTGTTGTGTGATGTGTATTGTGTTGTGTGATGTGTATTGTGTTGTATGATGTGTATCATGTTGTATTGTGTTGTATTATGTGTATTCTGTTGTGTGATGTGTATTGTGTTGTGTGATGTGTATTGTGTTGTATGATGTGTATCATGTTGTATTGTGTTGTATGATGTGTATTGTGTTGTATGATGTATATTGTGTTGTATGATGTGTATTGTGTTGTATGATGTGTATTGTGTTGTATGATGTGTATCATGTTGTATTGTGTTGTATTATGTGTATTGTGTTGTGTTGTGTGATGTGATGTGTATTGTGTTGTATGATGTGTATTGTGTTGTGTGATGTATATTGTGTTGTATGTGTATTGTGTTGTGTGATGTGTATTGTGTTGTATGATGTGTATCATGTTGTATTGTGTTGTATTATGTGTATTGTGTTGTATGATGTATATTGTGTTGTATGATGTGTATCATGTTGTATTGTGTTGTATGATGTGTATTGTGTTGTATGATGTATATTGTGTTGTATGATGTGTATTGTGTTGTATGATGTATATTGTGTTGTATGATGTGTATCATGTTGTATTGTGTTGTATGATGTGTATTGTGTTGTATGATGTATATTGTGTTGTATGATGTGTATTGTGTTGTATGATGTGTATCATGTTGTATTGTGTTGTATTATGTGTATTCTGTTGTGTGATGTGTATTGTGTTGTATGATGTGTATTGTGTTGTGTGATGTATATTGTGTTGTATGATGTGTATTGTGTTGTGTGATGTGTATTGTGTTGTATTCTGTTGTGTGATGTGTATTGTGTTGTGTGATGTGTATTGTGTTGTATGATGTATATTGTGTTGTATGATGTGTATTGTGTTGTATGATGTGTATTGTGTTGTATGATGTATATTGTGTTGTATGATGTGTATTGTGTTGTATGATGTGTATTGTGTTGTATTCTGTTGTGTGATGTGTATTGTGTTGTGTGATGTGTATTGTGTTGTATGATGTATATTGTGTTGTATGATGTGTATTGTGTTGTATGATGTGTATTGTGTTGTATGATGTATATTGTGTTGTATGATGTGTATTGTGTTGTGTGATGTGTATTGTGTTGTATGATGTATATTGTGTTGTATGATGTGTATTGTGTTGTATGATGTGTATTGTGTTGTATGATGTGTATTGTGTTGTGTGATGTGTATTGTGTTGTATGATGTGTACTGTGTTGTATGATGTGTATTGTGTTGTGTGATGTGTATTGTGTGTTGTATGATGTGTATTGTGTTGTATGATGTGTATTGTGTTGTATGATGTATATTATGTTGTGTGATGTGTATTGTGTTGTATGATGTGTATGGTGTTGTGTGATGTGTATTGTGTTGTATGATGTGTATTGTGTTGTATGATGTGTACTGTGTTGTATGATGTGTATTGTGTTGTATGATGTGTATTGTGTTGTATGATGTGTATTGTGTTGTATGATGTGTATCATGTTGTATTGTGTTGTATGATGTGTATTCTGTTGTATGATGTGTATTGTGTTGTATGATGTATATTGTGTTGTATGATGTGTATTGTGTTGTGTGATGTGTATTGTGTTGTATGATGTGTATCATGTTGTATTGTGTTGTATGATGTGTATTGTGTTGTGTGATGTGTATTGTGTTGTATGATGTGTATTGTGTTGTGTGATGTGTATTGTGTTGTATGATGTGTATTGTGTTGTATTGTGTTGTATGATGTGTATTGTGTTGTATGATGTGTATTGTGTGATGTGTATTGTATTGTGTGATGTGTATTGTATTGTGTGATGTGTATTGTGTTGTATTGTGTTGTATGATGTGTATTGTGTTGTATGATGTGTATTGTGTTGTGTGATGTGTATTGTGTTGTATGATGTGTATCATGTTGTATTGTGTTGTATGATGTGTATTGTGTTGTGTGATGTGTATTGTGTTGTATGATGTGTATTGTGTTGTGTGATGTGTATTGTGTTGTATGATGTGTATTGTGTTGTATTGTGTTGTATGATGTGTATTGTGTTGTATGATGTGTATTGTGTGATGTGTATTGTATTGTGTGATGTGTATTGTATTGTGTGATGTGTATTGTGTTGTATTGTGTTGTATGATGTGTATTGTGTTGTATGATGTGTATTGTGTTGTATGATGTGTATTGTGTGATGTGTATTGTATTGTGTGATGTGTATTGTATTGTGTGATGTGTATTGTGTTGTATTGTGTTGTATGATGTGTATTGTGTTGTATGATGTGTATTGTGTTGTATGATGTGTATTATGTTGTTTGATGTGTATTGTGTTGTATTGTGTTGTATGATGTTTATTCTGTTGTATGATGGGAACTGTGTTGGAATGCTGTCTTTCAAAATACGTAGTATCCTTTATGATAAATGATAGTATATTTGATGACCTTTTCAACATATTAGAGGACAGTTTCATATTGTTTCCCCTACACGAATGACAAAAAGAAATAATAATAAAAATCGTTAAAAATGTGTCATACATGAACGGTTGTAATATGTCTTCTGTCCGCCCAAGGTCTATTCATTTAAAAAATATATAAAAGGTTTGTCGTACACAGCTTACGACTCTCGTAGTGATAAATGTGTTTTTGAACATTAATGCTCATAACATATGTCTTAATTTACTCTTCAAAGTGGAGAAAGATTAAATAGACCACTTAAAGAATTAAGTTTATATTTTTATTTTAAATTAGTTTGGAAGCTATTAATCAAAGTAATCTATGAAAATCATCAGCAATCGGGAGATATCCCTCCGCGTCATACCTTTATATTTTCAGACCGTATTAAATTGGAAGCACCAGTGCACACAAGATGCCAGTTGGTTATGAGTATGAAAATAAACATTTTTTTTAAAAGCACCTTTTTAATACACTGCAGGTAAGATCGCGTAGCAATTATTGTCAGCAGTTTCCTTTACTTTAACATCTTCTTCGTTTCCTATAAATCTTCATTTCAATGTGAATGCAAGGTTACATGTAACTCCGACTTGGCACGTCAAACAATCAAATTCTATCGACAGGAATACATTTATTGTCTTGTAAAACTCTTTCTTTGCTTCCAAAAGATACCGTGTTCTTACTTGCCAATTGCGAATTACCGTGTCTGATTATTTGATTAAATCATTCTATTGAATAATAGGACTGGCTAAAATTAGATTGCCAAGGCAAAATCAGATTATATATGCTAAAAAGAACTTTACTGGGATACCACCAAGTTATGTTTTATGCCATCTTATTTCATTTTTCTTTTCTTTGCTCTAAACGGTTTTTATAATTGTAAATGGGGTTAAAGGTGAATTAAGTTTCTGAAATTAGTATATCCTGAGCAGACCTTTTATTTTTTTTTTGGAAAACATTGCCATACTTAAATCTCTATATCGATAAGGCCACTTCATTCATAATTGTTTCGACATTTTTAAATTGCGTAACAATTGAGACAATAAGTATTGCAACACATCAGCAATACGTGTATAAATGATGAGATATTTCTATAACTCCGTTGATACGGTACAAATCACATGACCAACTGCATTTCACATCTCTATGAAGTCATCTTATTAATTAAAGCGAAAACCACTATTATCATTAATAGATTACACTCAATAACTTGGTCTGGCTATCATGTAAATTTGCAGTGTAAACAGATTTATCACGTGCACCCTATTAGCTTATCAAATTTGTTTGGCTATATAATGTAGAAAGACTCGCCACGCTTCAGGCTCATTATTACCATTGTTTGATATTAACGTAGACTAAACAGAATGATCAACTTATTGACTTATTACATTGTTTTGGCTATAACGTAGACACTTGTGTAATTATCCTGATCACACATCAGACACATTACATTGGTTGGACTGTTATAATGACGCACACTTACAGTGTAATCATGATCACACATCAGACACATTACATTGGTTGGGCTGATACTTACAGTGTAAGCAGACTTGTCGCACCTCAGGCTTCCCCGGATAAGAAGCCGCACTAGTTTGTCCTTTAGTGAAATGGCTTCTTTACTGCATTGTTCCGCGATCAGAGCGGCACCCATACAGTCCGATAGCCTGTCTATATCCCTACAAATGACAAGAATCCAATTATTTGTTTATATCTATGTTACTTGTTCTTCTGTGATAAACCCATGCCTCGAATCAACGCAGGTTATTCCACTTTTCTCGTCGCGGTAGCTCAGTGGTAGAGCGTTCGCTTCGTAACCGGGAGGTCACGAGTTCGATTCCCATTCGTGTCATACCCGCGTCAAACCTATAACATTAAAATAGGTAGTGGTTATTGCTCCTTCGACAAACACTCGGCATTTAGAAGTGAGAACCGCGTGTCTTTTGGATATGACCTTAAAAAAGGAGGTTCCATGTCGCGACAGGCATTGGCACGATAAAGAACCCTCACTACTACGGCTCTGAGCGCTAAGCGTAGGTCTAAATTTGTGGTGCTTCACCTACATCTGGTTGACGTCTCAATAGGAGTGAAAAATTCTCGACGGGACGTAAAACAATCAATCGTTCCGTCTCATTGTTTACTAATGTTTTGTGAATGATCCGTCTATTTGAAGATGTTCTAATCTAACATGTTTTCGATAAAACACTGGCCTTTCAAATTGATATCAGAAAGCTTTATATGTTGCAAAATAAAAATATAAGGAAGAGAGACGTAGTTTGTTTGTATCAGGAAGTTATATACATTGTAACCGATGGAGACAGAAGAATTTGTATAATGCTAACCTAATTGCAAAAGACACGAGGCTTGCTTTACCTGATGTAGGCCATGTGTCGTAAGTTTACACCTAAGCCTGGAGCTGTGGGTCAAAGCAGAAAGCTTCAGGTCAAATCACTAAGGGTTCTTTAGCGTACCAACGCCCGCCGCGACACGGGACCTCGCTTTTTAAGGTCTGCTACTCTCACTGTTAAATGCAGATCGTTACGCGTAGGAACAGAAACTATCTAATTTTAGGTCAAAGGTGTGACGTGGGGTCAAAGGTGTGACGTGGGGGTCAAAGGTGTGACGTGGTTTAGGTAGGTACGGGGTTCCAACCCAGGACTCCCTGGTCACGAATCGCACGCTCTAACCACTGAGCCACTGTGACTGCTGTCCAGTCCGAGCGTGACGTCAGTGATGGGAGAAATAGATTGTAACAAAATAGTACGATCGACATTTACAATAAATATGTACCTTTCATACATTTATGTCAAATCATGTCTTTTCTTTATCATTTTATAATTAACATTGATCACGGTTTATTGTCAATACGATGCTTTCTCTGCCTGCGAAGTACAAAAAAAATATTCTAGTGCAAGATAGTAGAAAATGAATAGTGTCGTCAGCTTTCCTTGAGTGACGAAAACTAATAATCGTATAAATTTTGAGAATCCTAAGAATTTTTTAACCCGGTGTTGGAGAAACCGAATGTGATGTTCACCTCGACGACACGTGCAGGCGACGAAAACGTTCCTTCTTTTTTTTCTCGAGTTTGTTAGTTATCGGAAAGTACGGAATTATTCGATCAATTAATAAGAATTATTATCCTGAAAAAATTTAATACACTCATGGATATTTATCTCGGGTACTGAGAACTAACCGTACTGATAAGATAATCGTGTTATTTACTGGTAATTAAAATCACAAAACCCTTTAATTAGTGCCGCTTTTGAATTGTCCTCAAATTTCATTTCATATGTTTATGTTGTAATGGACAGAAGTAAATTCATTCTAATTCTTTAAAGAAATCAACGCGATTTTAAATAAGCGTTAGCGCTCCATGGAGTATCCCGTCGTGAGGCGCTGTGCACAGTTCATAACCATGTTACCCTCAGGCATTGTCAGAAATAAAATTGATTTTTTTCCCCTATTGATATATTATCTGTCAAATTTCCCAGCCGTTAGAAGAGACTTACTACAGTGTATATCTATTAAGATTCATACGCATTTTGTTCGCATCTGTATCGCGTTCATGAAGAAATGGCTATCGTTACTATTGGTAAAGATACAGGAGGCAAAAACATTGGGAATGTAGATATTTTGTGATGAACGTTATGAGTTCAATGCATAAAAGTAAATTTTTATACGAAATGATAACTGCCGTTAAAATGTACTCACCCACAGAATTCCGTGACAGAACTCGGATCTAATTCCGTTATTATCCGGACGGAAGAATTCATTACTTCTTTGAAACATCTTTCATTAGCTACTCCTGATTTTTCGTAGCAAACTCTGTTTCGTGCATATACTAAAACGAAAGATATTCAGAAATTAAAAGAATGTGGAGGAGATAGAATATTCTGTTTTGTACATATACTAAAACGAAAGATATTCAGAAATTAAATATCCGCATGTATTACTAATTATTTCGATCAATTATCAGGGTACACTGTAAGAATTTTAGAACCCTGTAGAGTCGCCGGTTGTGGTTTACCGTGTGTGTGATATTTTATATGTACAATAATATGAAAGATACAGGTGCATGTATAATGCATGTCACACCACGTGAAATTTACATCTATATATATAAAACGAAAATCAACGAGAAAATTCTATCTTCTGATAAATAAAGATGAAATGTGCACTAGTAATGAATTGGATAATTTGATTTTGAAAATGAAAAGAATCTCAATATTAGATAGAGCTAAAGGAATTCTAGAGAAATGCTTGTGTGCGCTGCACATCAACTCCACATCGTAATTAATTAATTAATAACAGAAAAACGTCCATTGTTTTATTTATCTGTGGTATTCAGACTATTGATTCAATTGCTTATCCACAATTTCTAATCACAAATGTAATGAAACCTAGAAGCCGAAATTGACGAAATAAAACATTTTTTGTTAAAGTACACGTTCTTTCTGAACCCCTATGCAGTTTACTTTTGATAAAGCAAGTCTTCAACATTCCAGAAATCGCCGCGCTAACCAAATCTTAGAACACACTGTCTCTAATAATATAAATACATATTTCTCTTTATGAAGATGGCGCCACGATTCATGTCAAACTAATGATTTTCTATTCCATGGGAGAGGCTGTGTTTAATTCAGTATAGACCGGTCTGTGTGTTCGCTCCGTTCCGGCAATCCACTTTTTTTTTTTATTGGAGAGGGTTGTTAGCGTTACCGTCTCTGCACACAATTATTACATTAAACGCAAGTTTGGTATTTGATGGCTGATCTCCGATTGTGAAAAATCAACATAAGTTGGTATATGTGCGATATTATCGCGATAATTACACGAAAATTGCATAACGCATTGATTTTTAGAACAACAGATCTCTTTTGGAGGAGCGAGGCGCTTTGATTTATAAAGGTTTTAAAGGGCCCATGGATGCCTTTTTGACAAAATCATCTGAAGTATAACAAAAGATGTTTCTAATAAGTTCGGTATAAGAAGGGGTTGTCTTAATACATAAAAGCATATCTTTTTCGATTATCTTGGTATGTTCGGGACTCGGGGCATTTCCTCCTATAAGTTTCTTTTAATCAAGAATTTATTTTATCATAGGCGGAGATCCTTTCAAAAATATGAATTAATTATATTAGATCATCAAAAATAAAACGCCTTTAAGTTTGTAATCCTTCAATTTACATTCTTTGCGGTTCAAATATTACAGTGGACTGATTTAACAGGCTGTCACAGTTAGCTACGTGCATTTGCATTTGAAATTTAAGTGTCTCGTAAGAAACATGCCACAAACACTAGTCTGTCATGACTTACAGTGATCAGCTGTCAATCAAAATTTCGACAACTTATTTGTATTCAAGATTTAAAATCGTTTTTCTAGTTCTGAAGATTGAAAAGTATATTTTTGGGGGGGAAAGACGGAAGTTTTTGTTGAGCTCACCACAAAGATTATACTATACCAGTTAGAGATCAGAGAAAAAAGCAAACAATAAACAGGGCCTATTTCAAAGTACATCACATTGGTTTTCTGAGAGCGTTGTGGTAAATGGTAATTATAATTCAGTCTTTTTCCTGTTCGAATTGTTCCAATTTACAAATTAGATAGATCTTAATAATGATAAATGTCTGAAGTGTTTTCCAGCAGCAGTCAATGTTCAGTGTCGTTGTAGATCGGATAGGAATGGGTTATATTAACAGATTTCATTTGTTAATCACTATTCCCCAAAGGCAATGGATAAGAAATAAAACCAATCAATTCAACCTTAGAATATACTCGGATTCCGAAAAGCTTCGAAAGAATTGCACATGCGCACATACCCTCATAAAAAGAATCGTCTCTGCAGAGCTTGTTTAATTCGGCTACTGCTAGGGGGAGTTTACCAAGTTCCTCGTCTATAACAGCGGTGTCTTGTGTACAGCTGGACTTCAGGTCAGCAACACAAGAAAGTCCAGACTTGAATGCTCTGAAAATTAGAAAGAGGGGTAGTCTTAAGTTTTAGGAAAGCGGTGACAATAATTTTTTATTAACGGCCTGAACATTTACATCACGCTGTTGGTGGTGTGGTCGTCGTTGTAGGTGATAATGTCAGATTTTGTTGTCGGTGGTGATAATGTCATATTTTGTTGTAGGTGGTGGTGATGTCAGATTTTGTTGTCGGTGGTGGTGATAATGTCAGATTTTGTTGTCGGTGGTGGTAGTGCTAATGTCAGATTTTGTTGTAGGTGGTGGTGATGTCAGATTTTGTTGTCGGTGGTGGTGATAATGTCAGATTTTGTTGTTGTCGGTGGTGGTGATAATATAAGATTTTGCTGTAGGTGGTGGTGATGTCAGATGTTGTTGTCGGTGGTGGTGATGTCAGATTTTGTGGTGGTGGTGGTGATGATAATGTCAGATTTTATTGTCGGTGGTGGTGATAATGTCAGATTTTGTGGTGGTGGTGGTGATAATGTCAGATTTTGTTGTTGTCGGTGGTGTTGATGATACTAAGTTGATGTAAGTGATGGTGCGTATATTTATGGGGTGTTTTTATTTCTGCTAATTCAACTGTCACCGTGGGAGACCTCGCCAGTGTGCACTTTTGAAGACTTTAATCTCGTTACAGTAAGTGAGAGAAGGGAGGTATACAGCCGAATATTCAATAACAATTAATAAGATTGATCGACATGTATTATTCATAAAGAATACCTTACATCCTACAAATTAGATAACTTTTGGAAAATATCCATGCAGTGAAACATACTGTATATGTATATGTAAATCAAAATCTATTTTACATAGTTTACAAACTCCCTTTATTTTCCGGAATAGGTTTTCAATATGTGGTGACCTTTTAATTGGAAGATTCTACTGAACAGCCGTCTCCCTCACACGCCGTTCACCTTCCTTCTGTGCTTGAGAATGAAATTGCACATAAGAGATTTTCTCTAAATATTTTGGTTGTTCCTAATGTTTTGTAAGTTTCATTAAAAAGAAAAACACATTACAAACAGGGTCCCTCCTTTCAAGGTGCACTACAACACAGTCATTCTAAACTTGAAAAGCTTTTATCTTTGTTTACACGATTTACTTTCGTTTTCCTTTCTGAAATATTTTGCCAGTGTTTTCTTGTTTAAAGAAGACTCCATTTGAGATGTTTGGGCGATGGGTTTGGTTAAAAGACTATGACAAACCAATGTCTTAACTTGGAATTGTTTAGTTCTGATTTCAGTTGAAGAGCACCCGTGGTTGACCAAAGAGCCCTTGTGATAATGCGACCAAAATATGCGAGCGAAACGCACGTTTTGCTTGTCTAACAGCCATTAATGGAAAAGATCAATTTGTCTTTAGTTTGAATGTGCACGAACTCTCCTAATTTTGAGGGGGCTTTTAAGGATATTGAAATCTTTTTCAACTTAGCGAAAGAAAGGAGTACATGTCATTTATTTCTCTTGCATTTTATTTGGCTTGCCCAAACAAAACCCGTATATTTTGTCAATGACTATTCTGTAGCATATTTTTACTTGTGGCAACTCTGGCCAGGAATTAAAAATTGCAATTAATACTGTTTGACTGCCTGTAAACATGAAATGGGCGGATAGAGAGAATTGGGTAATTAGTTGATGGAAGTCTGAATTAGGCGGTACGTCTCCCCCACCCACAACTACAATATCTCGGAAGTTAAATGGTTTGGCTAAATAGGGTTTTTGTTAATTTTATTCACCCTTCGCCTAAAAGTCGGTTGACAATGAGCTAATATTTCCCTTAGCCATAGGCCGACAAGAAACATCAAAGTGCATTGATAAATCATAAATCATAAAGGTAGTTATATAACTCCGTTAATTCACGAGATCGATCGTCCTCCCCAATCATTAAGTTGTTCAGTGTAACTTGCTGACGGGGAATTTAAATATCGTAGCGAATAGGTTTAACTTAAAGTGACACCGCTCAGTTAAAGTTCCCAAGATCAAATCAGATTCTGATATATTGCAAAAGTACAAATTTGTTGATCAATTGATATATATTTTTCAATGTGACATTATTATTTTTGTTCTCTTTTGAATTAGCATGTTACTAAAGAATTGTTTATAGAAGGTTTTCATTTATCTTAGCACAAATTTGTACATGCGTTGTGCTTTGTAGAATTTAGTTTGAGGCAGACTGATTTCAGGACATACATTTTCCTCTGTTCGTCTCGTGGTAGTTTGATACGTGTAGGATGTATGTACGTACGTGCAGAGAAGCCGTATGTTTTCGGCGTCCACCCCTGATATAATTGTGTTTTGGGGGGCCAGGATACCCCTTATCTTCATTTCATACTCCCGGAAGCAGGTTTTGGTGTGACCTTTGACATCATCGGGACAAGTGCTGGACGCATAATACGGGAGATCTAAAAAAAAAAAAGGAAAAAAAGAGCAATGCTTAGTCATTTCAGTTTTAGACATAATACAGTCTACTCCGGATATAATGAAATCCAGGGGACCGACCTGAATTGTTCATTATATCCAAAGTTCAATATAACCAATGCTGAACTACACAAATATTGCTACTGGGGGATTTATTTTAACTTCAATATAACAGATATTTCAATATAACCGACTTCAATATAAGTGGAGTGGACTGTAGTACGAAAACAGCTGATGTCACTGTAATAAGAACTGCACAATAAAGGGACCCGAAACTCTTTTATTTTTTCATGGTGACGAGCTCCGGTTCTGTTGCCCGAGTCTATAATGTATATACGTATCATGGCGCTGTGTATTGTATATTATTCACCGACATACCATGCTTCATCTTTGTTATTCTGGTGTTTCTTATTATAGTAAATGTCCTAAGCATGACGTATGTCATTTGTTAGGAGAGGCAGTATGCCGAGAATGTACATGTAGAGTAATGTTACAACCATAAAAACTAGCAGATGTATTATCAAAATAACTGTAACGAATTAGTACAGTCTACGTAATGTGAACAAGTAATTAATGCCGTATTAAGTCTATTTGATACATTGTATTGATTGGCCTTGCAGCAAAGTATATGTTTCATAAAACTGAATGTACTATGTAACTGCTATCGATGGCACCACGTGGACTACTTGTGCCTTGTCAGCCAAGTAATCCACAAATCATAGTGACTGTGACAACACGCTAGACGACCAAAGACTGCATGATGTATTAGTACATAAAGTAGTTAGTCCTACACGTGTTTATGTATACCAGTGCGCATGCGATAGTACTAAGGAAATAAAAGAGGGTTTCTTATATGTATTCCTACCAAATTGTTTGAGTATTAATGAGAATGAATCTATATCAAATGAAAATTAAAAAATGTTAAATGTTGTACTATTTGAGAGAGAGAGAGAGAGAGAGAGAGAGAGAGAGAGAGAGAGAGAGAGAGAGAGAGAATTTTCATGTTCTTTTTTCCTCATTTTATAAACTGTATTTTAAGAAACATGTAATGTACTGTATGCATGTAAATAAACATGTTCATTTATACTATTATATCACTACATGTATTTTTGTGTATATTATATTACTACATGTATATTTGTGTATATTATATCACTACATGTATATTTGTGTATATTATATCACTACATGTATATTTATGTTTATCATATACTTGGTCATGATTATGCGGATTCTGCACATCGCGATACGGGTGAAAACTACGTAGTAAATCAAAGTTTTTACTATAGTAAATCAATGTATCAAGGTTAGCAATGTATCAAATGTTTCTTGATTTATCTCTAAAGTGCAATAAATTAACCCGCATGTGATAAAAAGAGTAGTACCATAGTGTAAAAACAGCCCTCGAGCCCTATATCATACCACCACCCCACCCCCCCCCCACCCCCCCACCCCTCAAAAACATTATACTGCATGTATACAAGATTTATCAATAAGTATCAAAAAGCGTAGTATATGATAAATAGAATATTACATACTAAAATCCATATCATATGTCATATCAGCCCTCGGGCCCCATATCAACCCTTGGGCCTTCGGCACTCGGGCTGATATGGGCCACTTGGGCTGATATGAAATACGCTATGGATATTAGCGTGTAATATTCTCTATACAGTTGTTTATCAATATACTACATGTATATTTATGTATATTATATTACTACATGTATATTTATGTATATTATATTACTACATGTATATTTATGTATATTATATTACTAGATATATATTTGTGTATATCAAATTACTACATGTATATCTGTGTATATGCAGTGTTTACCATGTTATTCCTGACTTTCTACTTTGCAGAGCAAAACATCAGACAAAGCACTCACGAAAACAATAAGACCATTGCTCTTTATGCGATTTGGTATAAAGGCATAACCTTTCGTATCATTTGAAACATGCCGTAATTTGTCTTTTTTATACTTAATTTACTGGAACATGTACGTAATTAAGTATATATAATTATGTAGATATCTTTTGTCCATATTCTTCATGTGTATGAAAGCTTTGCAGACGACTTGTTTCGTGACCTCTGTTGACCTGTCATGCTCTCACAAACAATACAAAGAATTGAGCATTACGAGGCCTCTGGTGACATTAATGTACGGCGACTGTCACCGTCATGCCGTCTCTACAAATACCTCTGCCGCCCGAATTTCTAGATCGAAATCAGCTAGTTTGTCTCCGATGAGAATATTATAATTTATCACAGATTCACACGGGCTGGCTCATGGGGGAACAAAAAAACATTTAAATATAGTACCTACGGATTTCGGACAAAATTATCCAATTTATAAAAACTAATAATGAAAAACATGTACTGTGGGTGTACTTGTAAGTTTTCTTCCCGCATATAGAATTTACAGATATAATTATTACTAATTAATATGACGGGAAAATGTAATACCATGTCAATTGTTCGGTATTTGGAGATTGTACAGAAGCAGGATTTACATTTAGCATTTTCAAGTCGATCTGACGGGCTTTCCAAATATTATTTGGTAAAACTATTTAGTCACGGGCTCTTCCCCAAGGGCGACCGGGAACAAAACACAAGCCGACAAATAAATTCCATGCAGTTGATACGCTCGGTTTTATTATTGGCAATACACTTAAATGCGCAAAAGAATAGACTTAATTCTCATCTTTGAAATTAAACAAGGCGTAAGCAATAGGCTCATTTTGATAAATATGACTGTGGGGTACAAACAAATATACGTACGATAAAACTGAATTGGTCGCCAGTTGATTCCGTAAATGCTGGGCTAATTCCTCCTATCAGACGAAACAGGGATTAGAACTGGACGACCATGCCCCTGAAGTGGGGATTAGCGGGGTCAGACGATTAGTGAAATAGAGGAGTCAGAGCGGTGGAGGCGCCGATAGTATGTAGTGGGTAGTACATACGGGACGGGAAGTAATGGACTTTGACAATATTTAGACACGGGAATCACTCTGACTGCGGAGACGACTGCACGATCATTATGTCTATTGAAAATATTTGTGCACATGAAACATGTACAATTTCATACGCAAATATTGTAGAAACAGAGACGGCAGACACGTCTGTAGGTTAAGTTTATGGGTTTTCCGTCGGTAAAATATTAATCAAATTCAATAAGGCACTAATTCAATTTAATGATTTAATAAAGATCGCTAGCTCCTGGATAAACGGTAGTGCAGAGGAAAGGGTGATAGTAATAGATAAATAGAGAGAGAGATAGATAGAGAGATAGATAGAGAGATAGATAGATAGAGGGGGGAGATAGAGAGAGAGATTTGAGGATATAGGTACGAGAAAGCTCTGAATTTACTCTATTATGAGTGTTTGCCTGTCTTTCGTGACCTTGACATGAAGTGACCATCACTTTCATACCTATACACGCGTTTTTATATCTGAATGTATAAAAAAAAATCCCCAAGTATCTCAGAATAGTAGAAATATTCATAGCAGTAAGTATCTCTCTCTCTCTCTCTCTCTCTCTCTCTCTCTCTCTCTCTCATAACATATTGGAATGTTTTCATTCCGGAGGAAAAACTAATTGTTTGCGCTTACATATATACTGAAAAATAATTGTACTTATGTATATAATTTGCCGAGATTTTATTTTAATGATTATTCTGAATTGATCGATTGTTACGTTTTATGCATAACAGGAAATATCACTGAAAAAATAACCTCAATAAATTCTTCTAGGAATGTCTATGCTCATTGTTTTGTAGGCGTTCAAAAAAATAATAAAAGATACGGTAAAGTTGATGGAATATTTGGAACAAAAATGACTGAATTCCATTGTAAAAATGTTGGTACCTTGGTTAAAAAGCAAGTGCTTTGGAATATCGAAACATCGAATAATAACATAAAAATGTTTGTAACATTACATAGAGTCAGATTCCTACAGATATCACGGCTGATATAGTCGGAGTGTGTTGGGATCAATATATAATTTATCTTCAGGCGTAGACTTTATCTGAATACAGAGGTCCGAGCAGTATTGGACTTACCAGTATACAAGTCATAGTCGTTAGAAAATGGATGAATATAGACACTAGCGGAAAAAGAGAAGGAGGAAGTTAAAATGTCTACTCACTCACTCACTCACTCACTCACTCACTCACTCACTCACTCCCTCCCTCCCTCCCTCCTCTCTCTCTCTCTCTCTCTCTCTCTCTCTCTCGGTTCTCTCTCTTTCTCTGAGAAATTCGAGAACCGCAACATTGATGAAGAATAAGCTAAGATGAGTATTCTCTCTCTCTCTCTCTCTCTCTCTCTCTCTCTCTCTCTCTCTCTCTCTCTCTGAGGGAAATATAAGAACCGCAATATTGATGAAGATGGACACATGCAAAGGGGGAGACGGAAGGCGCTGTACGGACCCAGTAGTCTCTACTTGAAATCTTATAAACAGAACAGGCGAACATAATTCGTTTGATAAAAGCCAGGGGGCCGGGAAGCTTGAGTGGGGCTTTGTCGTGATAAACATCGATCTGCCTGAATAGAATTTTTTTATATAAACTTAGACAGGCATCTGCCTCGCTCGCTTTTAACGCAGTCAGGCAATACACAACAAATATTTAGCAATTGTGAAGACATCTTATATAGAATACAGAAAGCGCACTGCATTCTCAATATAAAAAAATCTACATTTCGTTATCCCGAAATTTAAACGCTCATAATTTTTTTTTATATATATTAACATGTATCAATGATTTGATGACCTCGAAGCGAAGCAACGTAGGTTCCCAATATGATTATGATCACACAAATCTCTATGCAAAATTATTGCATTCATTCTGTAATCAATGTAAGGTACTCGTAGCTACACGACATTGTAATTTAATTTGCTAATTGAAAGATGTATAGGAAAATAGTTAAAAATCGTACAGCGACGGAAAGTGACGAATTGTGTCATAGGTCTATATCTGGCGGAGTGTTATCGATTTGAGGGGGTTATCATAAACCTCGGGGGTTACCAGGACCGACATCTCACGTGTAAGGGTAAGGATGAAGTGATCACATGGTCTGAATAATGAAAACGCTGATAGAATTCAATAGGAAACGTTAGAGGTACATACGAAAATCGCGTGTCAAGAATTAGAATAGACATTGGCTCGGATGTAATGATTCATTACACTAATTCAAAAATCAATTTATAAGTTAATGAAATTCATAAATAGGAAAGCGATTGAAGACACGGAAGAATTCTATTATGTTTGAAATCTATTAACTCCAAGGTATGTTTAAGATATAATTATCATGTTAGGTAGGATCAGAGTGGCAGAAAGGGACTACGTCGTGTGAATGATAGAAAATAGAGAAAAGATTTCTGCGTCAAAATAAAACACACAATTTACAGCAATTTACTGAGAAAGATTTAAATGACGAACACGCTTTTATGTACTTTAAAGAACCATTTATTTGTAATGCTTTGTTAAGTGTGACAGGGACGGTTTAAGCAATTTCGGACAAATCAATTATGGGTGGATAAATTTTATTTTTGTAATGATTTCCGACACGCTAGAGAAATGCCGGAGGTTTATCTGTACACTATGAATTGTGTATTCAATTTGAAATATCTTATTTGCATGTAAAAACAAAAATGATGGTATGACTAAGTTCCTGTTGATGGCAAACGAAATTTAAGCACATATAATCAGAAAATAATTTCATATGAAATTGATTTAAAAAAGGAAACAGTTTTGAACATCCGTAGCGTTGATTGATATAAAAGAAAATGCTCCATTTTGAAAGAAAAAAATCGTTTAGCGTGTTTCATGGGCTTAAGTGCTTAGATCGACCGCTAGGTGAGACATAGGAAAGAAGATAACAAGTAGATTATTTCTGGAATTTACATAAACACATGAATTTGCTCGATAAATCTCTCAGGTGCAATAAATACTTACAGATGCAAAAGAACAGCAGTTTGAATTTATACCACAGAAAAGTTAAATCCAGTGGTGACATCCTTGTTTGAAAACTGATCACCGTAATTCCTACTTTTCAGGTTAATTAAATTTAGGTTTCATCTCTCATTTCGCAGCGATGGACCGACATGGTATTTTGGTCGTCTGTAAGCGTAAAAGTCCCAGGTGAAAACGAAGAACCCGCGACGATACGATTCGCCAGCGTGTTCCGTGAACCGTGACGATCGCTCGTGAACCGGCAGTGCTGACGGATTTGTTGACTAGTAAACAAACTGTAGTGGCGTGTGGCGCTGCTCCTGTTAAGTGTTCCGGATTGTGAATCGCCTTGGCGCGTGGCAAATTACGCTAGAGTTGTTGTATGAATAAAATATGAACCAAAATTCAACGTTTCAGAACTGGGGGAATTATTTCAGATAAAACTACAAATGATTTAGATGGAAGTAATGTCGACATGTGGGGATTGTAAATTTGTATTATATATAATGATATATCGTGTATTTACTCCACTTATATTGAAGTTAAGTTCCTTATATTGAACAATCTATTATACTGAAGTCAAATAAATCTTCAGAAACATTATTTATTCAGTTCAACAGAGTTTGCATATAATGAAGAATTAATGTCACTCCCCTGAATTTTTTCATATTTGGAGAAGATTGCATTGCTGATAATAATAACAATGATGATGATGATGTTGACGACGATGAGGAGGAGGAGGAGGAGGAGGAGGAAGACGAGGCTGATATTGTCGTGTTGTGATCTATCGTATAGTTGTCCTTTCCTAAATACAGATTTAGTGACATGAAAATGCACTCAAAAGGAACAACCATAAACCCGAACCCTGTTAAAAATGAAGTTTGTATAAAGAGCGACGACTCCGCATGAAGCTACGGGAGATTGTGAACCTATGATTGGCGAGAATGATATGAGAGATGAATAAATGTGTTGTAAAAAATAAAATATGAAATTAATGGCTGCCGTCAGTTTTCTGCATAAAAGAAATGAAGCACCTAGATTAGTAACGTCAGATATGACATGATGTGTCTGTTTCGATTACAAACAGAAAATCCCCCATTTTTCTTGGAGTGGGGCATTCCAGCGGTCTCCTGGAGACGTGGCGAGCGGAGAGGTGAAGTTAAGGTAGAGTTGACGAGATCAAGACACTTAATCCTGTGGGAAAGCAATGGATAAATAGACTCGGTGTGTAGATGGATTTATTGGAATTCTAAATTATAGTGCTTGAAATTTGATTAAATTTTTATATACATGTATAGTGTTTTTGGAAAAATGACACGTATGTTATGTGTGTGTATATACATATATATATACATGTTCATAAGATGGTTGAAAAAAAAAAGAAAAACCACCTAAATATCCCCAAGAAAGAGAAATCTGTATAAGATTTTGAATTGTCTGCATAAATCGGAATTTCAAAGAAAATGTAGCTTGATATTAATTGATTGATCAAACACCCTGATAGACAGAACATGTTTCCTATAATAATAATGCTAAAAAGCAGATACACTGGCTTGTTAAAATAAGATGTTAGAAGATTATCGAAGACGATAGCTGGCGACAAAGCGGGGATGTGGTGGTTTGTTTTGATAAGAGGGGAAGTCGGGGATATGAAGAGGGCCCCTTAAAGTGCCTGTAGAGTCTACACTGAGCCAGCGACGTCACCTACAGCAAGCCTCAGAAGCGAATTAGAGGAGTGATTTATGAGAGATGTGGATATGTAAACGAATGGAGGCAAATTATGAAGTTCTTATAGATCCGCGGCAACATACAGTGCCCGTTAATTGAAAAGGATGGGGAGTTTTAATGACGGGGATGTAGAGAAAGATATTGTATTCTCCCGATCTGTTTATCTCGTGTGTTTGTAGTCAGAAAGACTAGTCGAATAATTTTGATATGTGGGTGGTGAATATTGATAATGTAGGATATGATGAAAATATAAAAACTAGGGAGGGGGGATACAAGTATGTAGAGAGAGAGAGAGAGAGAGAGAGAGAGAGAGAGAGAGAGAGAGAGAGAGAGAGAGCGAGAGAGCGAGAGAGAGTTACTATACTATTTTTAAAAGGTATTTGAAAGTCATTGACATCTGGTAGTTTGGATTGTTCCAACAATACAAAGTCATTGACTTTAAGAACAATTCTAACACGGTTATTGCAAAGAAAGAAAAAAATCTCCGATATACCTTCATATGAATGAATCAATTGATTATGAAAAAATGTATGCACACGTCGTTTGGACTAATAACTGAATTTGATGATCTTAGAAATAAATCAGTATATGTAGTAAAAGGAATTCATAAATGAAGTCATTCAGTATAAACCAATCGTCTGCATTCCAGAGTCGTGGTGAGTCACAGACAAGATTTTATTGAACTGTTGTATTTAAGGAATTGATACATGAAAAACCCCTAAAATCTCACCCTTTTCGTCAGCAAAAAAAACTATAAAAAAAAACCAAAAACCAAAAACACGAAAGTAGGTCGTTTCGAAAACTGCGATGATGTCACATTGACCTAATTCGTAGCTATATATAGGAAAACGATATGCAGTATATTTATGAATAGAAATAAAGTTTTTTTATGTGTATATGTTGCAGGATAACTGACTTGGGTATACACACTTTATAACGGAAGTAGGGGTATATTGGTTTTATCCCGGTCGGTCGGTCGGTCGGAAGGAAGGAAGGAAGGAAGGAAGGAAACAGGAGCCGAAAATGATGTTTCCTATCATAAAGTTTTGTCACTTAAACTCCATCTACATCTTTATGGGTAGTCACATATGATATTCTAGGAAATGAGACATTCGCTGACGAATTCACGTCACAACCCATATCCGTGAGAGATCAATCTCAGAAATCTGAAGACGCTTTTAAAAACTCTGCGACTGTCTCCGAAAGTATTCACTCAAAGAGTACCGGTCGTAAAAACCCAGAATCCACTGGAGCAGGATTGTCGAGTAGGTCAAGGTCAAATATCAAGATCACACTTTCTCCCCCAACAAGTTCCTAAGTGGGAAAGCTCGGTCAATGTCAAGGAGGACTGCATGAACCAAGCAAATGCCAATTAACATATCTACCCAACAACATTAGGGCATTGTTAGTTTGGAACTGCTCTTTAAGCAATACCCTTCACAATTTTCAAATTCTAACCAGGAAATTGTAAGCATTTCCATTAAATTGCATTCTTGAAATGACAAACCCAATTGCTTTTTCTGCCTACATCAACACAAAGTGATAAACTGAACCTCCTTAGATACACTCCCCCCCCCCTTTCCAAAAGCAGAAATACACATACACAGAAAGAGGTAAATATCCAGTAGAATTCACTGACATTTCACCTGGTGTACTATTGTTAAACGAAGAAGAAGAAAAAAGGAATAGACAAATAGGAATTAAAAGAAGAAAGTGAAAGTAGACTTGCCTGATCTGGAATGGTGAAATATGCTTGTTCAGATTCTATATTCAGGAAACATTTTCTTTGTGCCATTGTTCAGCCTCTTCAATCCAAGTGAACTCACTGAAATGACACCCACGTCCACACATGAACACAAGTCATCCATCAAGCAAATCTGCAGCTCCCCGTCCTGTCGTCCTCAAAACTGAAAGCAAAAATCCCCGCCAACCAACTCTTTCACATGTCCCTGTTTCTGATCCTACAAAAAACCCCACTTTATCAATGTACATTGACGACCACCATGCATTCAAACACAAATAAACAAATTCCATTAGTTCTTTTTTTTAAAAATTATGTCGTACCCTGGTAACATTGCCTTCGTAAATGGTTTGCTCACTAAAGGTCATACCGGGTGAAATGACCATACATAGGTCTACATATATGTAGAGGGGAAAAGGCTGATCAACAATTTTTATCACATTTGTTCGAGCATGTATATATATTCAATAAAATGACACTTGTCGTAAAGAACACAAACTGATCCAGTGACTGTGACGTGTTACAGAAAACATGGCTAGAGAGTGAGGTCCCATCCTCGGAATACCCCTCTGGATCTGCCTATTGGACGGAGAGTATATTTATAGGCGAGCACTTGTGTGCGGGTAGTACTGTCTTACGACAGTATCTAGTTTAGCCTCGGGTAATGTTTCGGTCTTTATATTTCAAAACAACATTTCTCGACTTCAGAGTTTATCTTACAACATACCCGAAAACGCTATCATAATATTTCATAATTTAACAGCGATGACGGATCCATAGGGGAAATATAACTTACTCACCCACCCACCCACCCACCCACCCACCCAGATTGAACATCTTTAACCAAAATGGCATGTTTTTTCCATTGTATTGTAGGCTCTTGTGTGATTCTCTTTTTTGCGAAAAAAGGGTACAAACTGGACCCCCTCCCTTAAGTAGACCCCCTCCCTTGAATTTTATTCTGGATACGCCCCTGAATAATGTAAAATAAGATGAACTATCCATGATTTGATATGTCTATTTTTTCATATGCATAAAAGTGTCCAATTGGTCGCGCTTTCTACTTACCGCCTCAGTACCCCTTATTTGTCGTAAGAGGTGATCAAATGGGGTGGTCCTTCGGATGAGAACGCAAAAATGTAGGCTCCGTGGAGATCCCTCCCTGCTCCCAGGCCGTAAGCGACGAACATATAGACCTAAAGTTAGCAGCCCTTCACCGGCAATGTTGACGTTTTGATATGAGGGACAACAATATACAATCAATCCAGTCTACATACCCTCTTCCCTCCATAACTGTTGATGTGAAGTTTGGGGACCGTATCAAAAATAGTTGAATGATAATGAAGAAACACATAAGAACTAATACAGGGTGTATCAATTATTTCAGATATGTATGATCTTTAAATGCATTAATCTGAAATATTACAGGTATATATTTCAAGGGAAATAACTTTATAGATGGTATGAATGTATATTCATAAAAAAGGATAAACTCAAGTTTTGATAGATCCTGGAAGAGATATAATGCCTCATTGTGATATGATTGGTTGGGTTGTAATTGTGGGGATGAGAAATTATTTTAGAAATCAAAGAAAATGACAGATGACCTAGAACAGAAATGAGAGGCATTATACCAAAAAACCTTTTAAACTAAATTATGTTAGCACTTGGTAAGAAGTTAGAAATATGAATCAGTGGATTTTTGTTTCAATTCAATATAGTGAAACGGTGAGAGGTAATGATTCTCCCAATGCAAATTAGCGGGCTGTTTCGAATTAAGTACCCCTCAAATTTATAATACCAGATTTACTGTGTGTGAAGGCCTGTAAATGTGATCAACAATATTGGAATGTTATTTATGATGATAATGATATTTGTCAGAGAGATGTTTCATGTGAAGGAAAATTTATTGCATGGAGGTCATATACGAAACTGAAAGTCAGTTGTATAAATCGAAATTGAAACTGAAATGCATGGTCGATAGGTAGAATAAATTATTGACAATTGGGGAATGCCCCGCTATATATCAAGACAGTAACTGATATTTTAGTTCTCTAGCATGTTTATTGCTATGAATGGCAACCACTAGGGGAAATTAAGTACCAACTACCATCTAAATGTACCTGATAGGGTGGATCCAGGTTCTTTGTACCTGATAGGGTGGATCCAGGTTCTTTGTACCTGATAGGGTGGATCCAGGTTCTTTGTACCTGATAGGGTGGATCCAGGTTCTTGGAAAGCCATATAAAACAGATTTACACATTCTTTAGAGCCAAACAATTCAGAAAGAAATTGTCATATTGATATCAAGTAAAGGAGACAACAAGAAAAAATATTAGGTTAATGAAAGTTTAAATTTATAAGGAAATGTCAAAGTATATTTCCAATATTCTTGTGAACGGAGCGTTTGACAGAAAGGCGTGCGATGCGTGCTTGCAGTGTGTGAATTTCGCTTAGGGTTGAAGAGTCGCACAGGAGCAAGTAATCTGTGAGGGGCGATGTCATTTGGGGTATGTCCGTGTAGTAGAATGTATAATGGTGATGTCTATAATTTCTTAAACACTTCATTTTTGTAAGGCGGCATAGAATGAAATTGTCAAGTTCAACACAGCCAAGTCATACTTACCTGGTGCAGAGGGCACCCTGATCCCCAAGGGGGTCCCTCCAGGGCGAGGCCTTTCTATTGCACTTCAGATCGGCTGAACCTTGCGATCGCCCCAAATGCGGGCGACTCGGGCACGTAATTTTTAAGTGTGGGGGTCTGCGTTCGCGCTAACCCCTGGATATGCTCAATTGAAATTCAGATTGCACACATTGACCATAGAATTTTTCTTCAAATTAATTTTTATTGCTTGTAAATATCATCACATGTTTTTATTTCTAGTCATATACATTTGAAATTGGGTTTCATCAGAGTAGTTTTTAGATCATTAAGTATGCGCACTTTCTCCATGTATTTTCCCGCAGTTTGTCACTACATTTCGCTGATTATTGTGGTATTGTTAAATGTTACTGTCACATTATAATTTAATTGTTTTCCGTCACACAGATATCTGTATTTCGCTGTTATAAATTTGCAACAGGCCAATATATTTAAAATTTATTCCAAATGTTCTAAACCCAATTCAGTCCAGTTTTACATTTTACTGCATGGAACCAAATATCGGAGTTACTCCCCTTTAACTGTGACCCTGTGTGCCTATTGTGACGTCGTATTCATGACAACGGATGTTGTGGAGATTGCCGAACCGTGTGGATTCATTTCTCTTCCCTGTTATTTTTCTTTTCTTCATGTTGTGAATTTCTTTTCGAAAAGCGCGTGCCATCGGGGTTTCTTGTGGCATTATTCGATATTTTTTAAAAGAAGAAAGTGGACATGTAACAGTGAGAACAGAACAGAAAATGATAGGATAAAACAACACAAACACAAAAATAAGGTCAGTTTTATTTTTACTGCAATTCAATTCAGTTTTTAGCAACGTATAACATGGTGTTTATACACTCTGTCGCATTGACTTATCATCCCGCGCGTTGTCCGGCAGGACAATTGTTTATCTCTCTCTCCCCGCACTTCTGCACAGCATCGCTAGGCCCGCCTGGACATTGGGGGTGAATTTGTCAAGGCGTAGTGTGAAATGGGGAATGCACTGAAACTTGTTGGACAGGAAAAATTAGGTAAAACATACAGACAGACTAACGAACTGATAATTATTTTATTAATTTGTTTGTTTTGTTGGGTGTAGAATTTTACCATGTTATGTATATAATCTATGATGACATAAGAGAAAATGCTTTACACTGTTCTCTAAATGTGAATTTTTCATTTTATTTCATTTTTTAAAAATGACACATGTGTGAAAGGTGTATGTGTGCGTGTGTGTAGCAGTTGTCTTTCTTGTATACGCAGTAACAACGTACTTCCAGATGTTTACAGTATGCAAATTCTTAAAACGTTTATTTCATACTACTCTCCGCTCAACAGTACTTATATTTTGTAGATGATTTAGCTTGTGTACTTGCTTTTCGGCAGTACATATATTAAAATTGGAACGATACAGAGAAGATTAGCATGGCCCCTGCGCAAGGATGACACGCAAATTCGTGAAGCGTTCCATATTTTTTTTTTTTTTCTTATTTAAAAAAAAAAAAAAAAAAAAAAAAAAAAAATCCCCCCCCCCTCCCTCCCCCGGGAGGATTCGAACCTGCCGCACACTGCTGTGCGCGGAGAACATTGCCCTAGTGAATTCTCTTTCTTGTAACTAAAGAAATTAACAGTAATAATCATATATTTCATGTCTTTTCCAAAGAAAAATTCAAGCAACCGAACGTTGGCTGTGCGAATTCGAACGTTCACAGTACGTCACAGTTAGAAAAACGGAGCGTTTGACAGAAAGGCGTGCGATGCGTGCTTGCAGTGTGTGAATTTCGCTTAGGGTTGAAGAGTCGCACAGGAGCAAGTAATCTGTGAGGGGCGATGTCATTTGGGGTATGTCCGTGTAGTAGAATGTATAATGGTGATGTCTATAATTTCTTAAACACTTCATTTTTGTAAGGCGGCATAGAATGAAATTGTCAAGTTCAACACAGCCAAGTCATACTTACCTGGTGCAGAGGGCACCCTGATCCCCAAGGGGGTCCCTCCAGGGCGAGGCCTTTCTATTGCACTTCAGATCGGCTGAACCTTGCGATCGCCCCAAATGCGGGCGACTCGGGCACGTAATTTTTAAGTGTGGGGGTCTGCGTTCGCGCTAACCCCTGGATATGCTCAATTGAAATTCAGATTGCACACATTGACCATAGAATTTTTCTTCAAATTAATTTTTATTGCTTGTAAATATCATCACATGTTTTTATTTCTAGTCATATACATTTGAAATTGGGTTTCATCAGAGTAGTTTTTAGATCATTAAGTATGCGCACTTTCTCCATGTATTTTCCCGCAGTTTGTCACTACATTTCGCTGATTATTGTGGTATTGTTAAATGTTACTGTCACATTATAATTTAATTGTTTTCCGTCACACAGATATCTGTATTTCGCTGTTATAAATTTGCAACAGGCCAATATATTTAAAATTTATTCCAAATGTTCTAAACCCAATTCAGTCCAGTTTTACATTTTACTGCATGGAACCAAATATCGGAGTTACTCCCCTTTAACTGTGACCCTGTGTGCCTATTGTGACGTCGTATTCATGACAACGGATGTTGTGGAGATTGCCGAACCGTGTGGATTCATTTCTCTTCCCTGTTATTTTTCTTTTCTTCATGTTGTGAATTTCTTTTCGAAAAGCGCGTGCCATCGGGGTTTCTTGTGGCATTATTCGATATTTTTTAAAAGAAGAAAGTGGACATGTAACAGTGAGAACAGAACAGAAAATGATAGGATAAAACAACACAAACACAAAAATAAGGTCAGTTTTATTTTTACTGCAATTCAATTCAGTTTTTAGCAACGTATAACATGGTGTTTATACACTCTGTCGCATTGACTTATCATCCCGCGCGTTGTCCGGCAGGACAATTGTTTATCTCTCTCTCCCCGCACTTCTGCACAGCATCGCTAGGCCCGCCTGGACATTGGGGGTGAATTTGTCAAGGCGTAGTGTGAAATGGGGAATGCACTGAAACTTGTTGGACAGGAAAAATTAGGTAAAACATACAGACAGACTAACGAACTGATAATTATTTTATTAATTTGTTTGTTTTGTTGGGTGTAGAATTTTACCATGTTATGTATATAATCTATGATGACATAAGAGAAAATGCTTTACACTGTTCTCTAAATGTGAATTTTTCATTTTATTTCATTTTTTAAAAATGACACATGTGTGAAAGGTGTATGTGTGCGTGTGTGTAGCAGTTGTCTTTCTTGTATACGCAGTAACAACGTACTTCCAGATGTTTACAGTATGCAAATTCTTAAAACGTTTATTTCATACTACTCTCCGCTCAACAGTACTTATATTTTGTAGATGATTTAGCTTGTGTACTTGCTTTTCGGCAGTACATATATTAAAATTGGAACGATACAGAGAAGATTAGCATGGCCCCTGCGCAAGGATGACACGCAAATTCGTGAAGCGTTCCATATTTTTTTTTTTTTTCTTATTTAAAAAAAAAAAAAAAAAAAAAAAAAAAAAATCCCCCCCCCCTCCCTCCCCCGGGAGGATTCGAACCTGCCGCACACTGCTGTGCGCGGAGAACATTGCCCTAGTGAATTCTCTTTCTTGTAACTAAAGAAATTAACAGTAATAATCATATATTTCATGTCTTTTCCAAAGAAAAATTCAAGCAACCGAACGTTGGCTGTGCGAATTCGAACGTTCACAGTACGTCACAGTTAGAAAAACGGAGCGTTTGACAGAAAGGCGTGCGATGCGTGCTTGCAGTGTGTGAATTTCGCTTAGGGTTGAAGAGTCGCACAGGAGCAAGTAATCTGTGAGGGGCGATGTCATTTGGGGTATGTCCGTGTAGTAGAATGTATAATGGTGATGTCTATAATTTCTTAAACACTTCATTTTTGTAAGGCGGCATAGAATGAAATTGTCAAGTTCAACACAGCCAAGTCATACTTACCTGGTGCAGAGGGCACCCTGATCCCCAAGGGGGTCCCTCCAGGGCGAGGCCTTTCTATTGCACTTCAGATCGGCTGAACCTTGCGATCGCCCCAAATGCGGGCGACTCGGGCACGTAATTTTTAAGTGTGGGGGTCTGCGTTCGCGCTAACCCCTGGATATGCTCAATTGAAATTCAGATTGCACACATTGACCATAGAATTTTTCTTCAAATTAATTTTTATTGCTTGTAAATATCATCACATGTTTTTATTTCTAGTCATATACATTTGAAATTGGGTTTCATCAGAGTAGTTTTTAGATCATTAAGTATGCGCACTTTCTCCATGTATTTTCCCGCAGTTTGTCACTACATTTCGCTGATTATTGTGGTATTGTTAAATGTTACTGTCACATTATAATTTAATTGTTTTCCGTCACACAGATATCTGTATTTCGCTGTTATAAATTTGCAACAGGCCAATATATTTAAAATTTATTCCAAATGTTCTAAACCCAATTCAGTCCAGTTTTACATTTTACTGCATGGAACCAAATATCGGAGTTACTCCCCTTTAACTGTGACCCTGTGTGCCTATTGTGACGTCGTATTCATGACAACGGATGTTGTGGAGATTGCCGAACCGTGTGGATTCATTTCTCTTCCCTGTTATTTTTCTTTTCTTCATGTTGTGAATTTCTTTTCGAAAAGCGCGTGCCATCGGGGTTTCTTGTGGCATTATTCGATATTTTTTAAAAGAAGAAAGTGGACATGTAACAGTGAGAACAGAACAGAAAATGATAGGATAAAACAACACAAACACAAAAATAAGGTCAGTTTTATTTTTACTGCAATTCAATTCAGTTTTTAGCAACGTATAACATGGTGTTTATACACTCTGTCGCATTGACTTATCATCCCGCGCGTTGTCCGGCAGGACAATTGTTTATCTCTCTCTCCCCGCACTTCTGCACAGCATCGCTAGGCCCGCCTGGACATTGGGGGTGAATTTGTCAAGGCGTAGTGTGAAATGGGGAATGCACTGAAACTTGTTGGACAGGAAAAATTAGGTAAAACATACAGACAGACTAACGAACTGATAATTATTTTATTAATTTGTTTGTTTTGTTGGGTGTAGAATTTTACCATGTTATGTATATAATCTATGATGACATAAGAGAAAATGCTTTACACTGTTCTCTAAATGTGAATTTTTCATTTTATTTCATTTTTTAAAAATGACACATGTGTGAAAGGTGTATGTGTGCGTGTGTGTAGCAGTTGTCTTTCTTGTATACGCAGTAACAACGTACTTCCAGATGTTTACAGTATGCAAATTCTTAAAACGTTTATTTCATACTACTCTCCGCTCAACAGTACTTATATTTTGTAGATGATTTAGCTTGTGTACTTGCTTTTCGGCAGTACATATATTAAAATTGGAACGATACAGAGAAGATTAGCATGGCCCCTGCGCAAGGATGACACGCAAATTCGTGAAGCGTTCCATATTTTTTTTTTTTTTCTTATTTAAAAAAAAAAAAAAAAAAAAAAAAAAAAAATCCCCCCCCCCTCCCTCCCCCGGGAGGATTCGAACCTGCCGCACACTGCTGTGCGCGGAGAACATTGCCCTAGTGAATTCTCTTTCTTGTAACTAAAGAAATTAACAGTAATAATCATATATTTCATGTCTTTTCCAAAGAAAAATTCAAGCAACCGAACGTTGGCTGTGCGAATTCGAACGTTCACAGTACGTCACAGTTAGAAAAACGGAGCGTTTGACAGAAAGGCGTGCGATGCGTGCTTGCAGTGTGTGAATTTCGCTTAGGGTTGAAGAGTCGCACAGGAGCAAGTAATCTGTGAGGGGCGATGTCATTTGGGGTATGTCCGTGTAGTAGAATGTATAATGGTGATGTCTATAATTTCTTAAACACTTCATTTTTGTAAGGCGGCATAGAATGAAATTGTCAAGTTCAACACAGCCAAGTCATACTTACCTGGTGCAGAGGGCACCCTGATCCCCAAGGGGGTCCCTCCAGGGCGAGGCCTTTCTATTGCACTTCAGATCGGCTGAACCTTGCGATCGCCCCAAATGCGGGCGACTCGGGCACGTAATTTTTAAGTGTGGGGGTCTGCGTTCGCGCTAACCCCTGGATATGCTCAATTGAAATTCAGATTGCACACATTGACCATAGAATTTTTCTTCAAATTAATTTTTATTGCTTGTAAATATCATCACATGTTTTTATTTCTAGTCATATACATTTGAAATTGGGTTTCATCAGAGTAGTTTTTAGATCATTAAGTATGCGCACTTTCTCCATGTATTTTCCCGCAGTTTGTCACTACATTTCGCTGATTATTGTGGTATTGTTAAATGTTACTGTCACATTATAATTTAATTGTTTTCCGTCACACAGATATCTGTATTTCGCTGTTATAAATTTGCAACAGGCCAATATATTTAAAATTTATTCCAAATGTTCTAAACCCAATTCAGTCCAGTTTTACATTTTACTGCATGGAACCAAATATCGGAGTTACTCCCCTTTAACTGTGACCCTGTGTGCCTATTGTGACGTCGTATTCATGACAACGGATGTTGTGGAGATTGCCGAACCGTGTGGATTCATTTCTCTTCCCTGTTATTTTTCTTTTCTTCATGTTGTGAATTTCTTTTCGAAAAGCGCGTGCCATCGGGGTTTCTTGTGGCATTATTCGATATTTTTTAAAAGAAGAAAGTGGACATGTAACAGTGAGAACAGAACAGAAAATGATAGGATAAAACAACACAAACACAAAAATAAGGTCAGTTTTATTTTTACTGCAATTCAATTCAGTTTTTAGCAACGTATAACATGGTGTTTATACACTCTGTCGCATTGACTTATCATCCCGCGCGTTGTCCGGCAGGACAATTGTTTATCTCTCTCTCCCCGCACTTCTGCACAGCATCGCTAGGCCCGCCTGGACATTGGGGGTGAATTTGTCAAGGCGTAGTGTGAAATGGGGAATGCACTGAAACTTGTTGGACAGGAAAAATTAGGTAAAACATACAGACAGACTAACGAACTGATAATTATTTTATTAATTTGTTTGTTTTGTTGGGTGTAGAATTTTACCATGTTATGTATATAATCTATGATGACATAAGAGAAAATGCTTTACACTGTTCTCTAAATGTGAATTTTTCATTTTATTTCATTTTTTAAAAATGACACATGTGTGAAAGGTGTATGTGTGCGTGTGTGTAGCAGTTGTCTTTCTTGTATACGCAGTAACAACGTACTTCCAGATGTTTACAGTATGCAAATTCTTAAAACGTTTATTTCATACTACTCTCCGCTCAACAGTACTTATATTTTGTAGATGATTTAGCTTGTGTACTTGCTTTTCGGCAGTACATATATTAAAATTGGAACGATACAGAGAAGATTAGCATGGCCCCTGCGCAAGGATGACACGCAAATTCGTGAAGCGTTCCATATTTTTTTTTTTTTTCTTATTTAAAAAAAAAAAAAAAAAAAAAAAAAAAAAATCCCCCCCCCCTCCCTCCCCCGGGAGGATTCGAACCTGCCGCACACTGCTGTGCGCGGAGAACATTGCCCTAGTGAATTCTCTTTCTTGTAACTAAAGAAATTAACAGTAATAATCATATATTTCATGTCTTTTCCAAAGAAAAATTCAAGCAACCGAACGTTGGCTGTGCGAATTCGAACGTTCACAGTACGTCACAGTTAGAAAAACGGAGCGTTTGACAGAAAGGCGTGCGATGCGTGCTTGCAGTGTGTGAATTTCGCTTAGGGTTGAAGAGTCGCACAGGAGCAAGTAATCTGTGAGGGGCGATGTCATTTGGGGTATGTCCGTGTAGTAGAATGTATAATGGTGATGTCTATAATTTCTTAAACACTTCATTTTTGTAAGGCGGCATAGAATGAAATTGTCAAGTTCAACACAGCCAAGTCATACTTACCTGGTGCAGAGGGCACCCTGATCCCCAAGGGGGTCCCTCCAGGGCGAGGCCTTTCTATTGCACTTCAGATCGGCTGAACCTTGCGATCGCCCCAAATGCGGGCGACTCGGGCACGTAATTTTTAAGTGTGGGGGTCTGCGTTCGCGCTAACCCCTGGATATGCTCAATTGAAATTCAGATTGCACACATTGACCATAGAATTTTTCTTCAAATTAATTTTTATTGCTTGTAAATATCATCACATGTTTTTATTTCTAGTCATATACATTTGAAATTGGGTTTCATCAGAGTAGTTTTTAGATCATTAAGTATGCGCACTTTCTCCATGTATTTTCCCGCAGTTTGTCACTACATTTCGCTGATTATTGTGGTATTGTTAAATGTTACTGTCACATTATAATTTAATTGTTTTCCGTCACACAGATATCTGTATTTCGCTGTTATAAATTTGCAACAGGCCAATATATTTAAAATTTATTCCAAATGTTCTAAACCCAATTCAGTCCAGTTTTACATTTTACTGCATGGAACCAAATATCGGAGTTACTCCCCTTTAACTGTGACCCTGTGTGCCTATTGTGACGTCGTATTCATGACAACGGATGTTGTGGAGATTGCCGAACCGTGTGGATTCATTTCTCTTCCCTGTTATTTTTCTTTTCTTCATGTTGTGAATTTCTTTTCGAAAAGCGCGTGCCATCGGGGTTTCTTGTGGCATTATTCGATATTTTTTAAAAGAAGAAAGTGGACATGTAACAGTGAGAACAGAACAGAAAATGATAGGATAAAACAACACAAACACAAAAATAAGGTCAGTTTTATTTTTACTGCAATTCAATTCAGTTTTTAGCAACGTATAACATGGTGTTTATACACTCTGTCGCATTGACTTATCATCCCGCGCGTTGTCCGGCAGGACAATTGTTTATCTCTCTCTCCCCGCACTTCTGCACAGCATCGCTAGGCCCGCCTGGACATTGGGGGTGAATTTGTCAAGGCGTAGTGTGAAATGGGGAATGCACTGAAACTTGTTGGACAGGAAAAATTAGGTAAAACATACAGACAGACTAACGAACTGATAATTATTTTATTAATTTGTTTGTTTTGTTGGGTGTAGAATTTTACCATGTTATGTATATAATCTATGATGACATAAGAGAAAATGCTTTACACTGTTCTCTAAATGTGAATTTTTCATTTTATTTCATTTTTTAAAAATGACACATGTGTGAAAGGTGTATGTGTGCGTGTGTGTAGCAGTTGTCTTTCTTGTATACGCAGTAACAACGTACTTCCAGATGTTTACAGTATGCAAATTCTTAAAACGTTTATTTCATACTACTCTCCGCTCAACAGTACTTATATTTTGTAGATGATTTAGCTTGTGTACTTGCTTTTCGGCAGTACATATATTAAAATTGGAACGATACAGAGAAGATTAGCATGGCCCCTGCGCAAGGATGACACGCAAATTCGTGAAGCGTTCCATATTTTTTTTTTTTTTCTTATTTAAAAAAAAAAAAAAAAAAAAAAAAAAAAAATCCCCCCCCCCTCCCTCCCCCGGGAGGATTCGAACCTGCCGCACACTGCTGTGCGCGGAGAACATTGCCCTAGTGAATTCTCTTTCTTGTAACTAAAGAAATTAACAGTAATAATCATATATTTCATGTCTTTTCCAAAGAAAAATTCAAGCAACCGAACGTTGGCTGTGCGAATTCGAACGTTCACAGTACGTCACAGTTAGAAAAACGGAGCGTTTGACAGAAAGGCGTGCGATGCGTGCTTGCAGTGTGTGAATTTCGCTTAGGGTTGAAGAGTCGCACAGGAGCAAGTAATCTGTGAGGGGCGATGTCATTTGGGGTATGTCCGTGTAGTAGAATGTATAATGGTGATGTCTATAATTTCTTAAACACTTCATTTTTGTAAGGCGGCATAGAATGAAATTGTCAAGTTCAACACAGCCAAGTCATACTTACCTGGTGCAGAGGGCACCCTGATCCCCAAGGGGGTCCCTCCAGGGCGAGGCCTTTCTATTGCACTTCAGATCGGCTGAACCTTGCGATCGCCCCAAATGCGGGCGACTCGGGCACGTAATTTTTAAGTGTGGGGGTCTGCGTTCGCGCTAACCCCTGGATATGCTCAATTGAAATTCAGATTGCACACATTGACCATAGAATTTTTCTTCAAATTAATTTTTATTGCTTGTAAATATCATCACATGTTTTTATTTCTAGTCATATACATTTGAAATTGGGTTTCATCAGAGTAGTTTTTAGATCATTAAGTATGCGCACTTTCTCCATGTATTTTCCCGCAGTTTGTCACTACATTTCGCTGATTATTGTGGTATTGTTAAATGTTACTGTCACATTATAATTTAATTGTTTTCCGTCACACAGATATCTGTATTTCGCTGTTATAAATTTGCAACAGGCCAATATATTTAAAATTTATTCCAAATGTTCTAAACCCAATTCAGTCCAGTTTTACATTTTACTGCATGGAACCAAATATCGGAGTTACTCCCCTTTAACTGTGACCCTGTGTGCCTATTGTGACGTCGTATTCATGACAACGGATGTTGTGGAGATTGCCGAACCGTGTGGATTCATTTCTCTTCCCTGTTATTTTTCTTTTCTTCATGTTGTGAATTTCTTTTCGAAAAGCGCGTGCCATCGGGGTTTCTTGTGGCATTATTCGATATTTTTTAAAAGAAGAAAGTGGACATGTAACAGTGAGAACAGAACAGAAAATGATAGGATAAAACAACACAAACACAAAAATAAGGTCAGTTTTATTTTTACTGCAATTCAATTCAGTTTTTAGCAACGTATAACATGGTGTTTATACACTCTGTCGCATTGACTTATCATCCCGCGCGTTGTCCGGCAGGACAATTGTTTATCTCTCTCTCCCCGCACTTCTGCACAGCATCGCTAGGCCCGCCTGGACATTGGGGGTGAATTTGTCAAGGCGTAGTGTGAAATGGGGAATGCACTGAAACTTGTTGGACAGGAAAAATTAGGTAAAACATACAGACAGACTAACGAACTGATAATTATTTTATTAATTTGTTTGTTTTGTTGGGTGTAGAATTTTACCATGTTATGTATATAATCTATGATGACATAAGAGAAAATGCTTTACACTGTTCTCTAAATGTGAATTTTTCATTTTATTTCATTTTTTAAAAATGACACATGTGTGAAAGGTGTATGTGTGCGTGTGTGTAGCAGTTGTCTTTCTTGTATACGCAGTAACAACGTACTTCCAGATGTTTACAGTATGCAAATTCTTAAAACGTTTATTTCATACTACTCTCCGCTCAACAGTACTTATATTTTGTAGATGATTTAGCTTGTGTACTTGCTTTTCGGCAGTACATATATTAAAATTGGAACGATACAGAGAAGATTAGCATGGCCCCTGCGCAAGGATGACACGCAAATTCGTGAAGCGTTCCATATTTTTTTTTTTTTTCTTATTTAAAAAAAAAAAAAAAAAAAAAAAAAAAAAATCCCCCCCCCCTCCCTCCCCCGGGAGGATTCGAACCTGCCGCACACTGCTGTGCGCGGAGAACATTGCCCTAGTGAATTCTCTTTCTTGTAACTAAAGAAATTAACAGTAATAATCATATATTTCATGTCTTTTCCAAAGAAAAATTCAAGCAACCGAACGTTGGCTGTGCGAATTCGAACGTTCACAGTACGTCACAGTTAGAAAAACGGAGCGTTTGACAGAAAGGCGTGCGATGCGTGCTTGCAGTGTGTGAATTTCGCTTAGGGTTGAAGAGTCGCACAGGAGCAAGTAATCTGTGAGGGGCGATGTCATTTGGGGTATGTCCGTGTAGTAGAATGTATAATGGTGATGTCTATAATTTCTTAAACACTTCATTTTTGTAAGGCGGCATAGAATGAAATTGTCAAGTTCAACACAGCCAAGTCATACTTACCTGGTGCAGAGGGCACCCTGATCCCCAAGGGGGTCCCTCCAGGGCGAGGCCTTTCTATTGCACTTCAGATCGGCTGAACCTTGCGATCGCCCCAAATGCGGGCGACTCGGGCACGTAATTTTTAAGTGTGGGGGTCTGCGTTCGCGCTAACCCCTGGATATGCTCAATTGAAATTCAGATTGCACACATTGACCATAGAATTTTTCTTCAAATTAATTTTTATTGCTTGTAAATATCATCACATGTTTTTATTTCTAGTCATATACATTTGAAATTGGGTTTCATCAGAGTAGTTTTTAGATCATTAAGTATGCGCACTTTCTCCATGTATTTTCCCGCAGTTTGTCACTACATTTCGCTGATTATTGTGGTATTGTTAAATGTTACTGTCACATTATAATTTAATTGTTTTCCGTCACACAGATATCTGTATTTCGCTGTTATAAATTTGCAACAGGCCAATATATTTAAAATTTATTCCAAATGTTCTAAACCCAATTCAGTCCAGTTTTACATTTTACTGCATGGAACCAAATATCGGAGTTACTCCCCTTTAACTGTGACCCTGTGTGCCTATTGTGACGTCGTATTCATGACAACGGATGTTGTGGAGATTGCCGAACCGTGTGGATTCATTTCTCTTCCCTGTTATTTTTCTTTTCTTCATGTTGTGAATTTCTTTTCGAAAAGCGCGTGCCATCGGGGTTTCTTGTGGCATTATTCGATATTTTTTAAAAGAAGAAAGTGGACATGTAACAGTGAGAACAGAACAGAAAATGATAGGATAAAACAACACAAACACAAAAATAAGGTCAGTTTTATTTTTACTGCAATTCAATTCAGTTTTTAGCAACGTATAACATGGTGTTTATACACTCTGTCGCATTGACTTATCATCCCGCGCGTTGTCCGGCAGGACAATTGTTTATCTCTCTCTCCCCGCACTTCTGCACAGCATCGCTAGGCCCGCCTGGACATTGGGGGTGAATTTGTCAAGGCGTAGTGTGAAATGGGGAATGCACTGAAACTTGTTGGACAGGAAAAATTAGGTAAAACATACAGACAGACTAACGAACTGATAATTATTTTATTAATTTGTTTGTTTTGTTGGGTGTAGAATTTTACCATGTTATGTATATAATCTATGATGACATAAGAGAAAATGCTTTACACTGTTCTCTAAATGTGAATTTTTCATTTTATTTCATTTTTTAAAAATGACACATGTGTGAAAGGTGTATGTGTGCGTGTGTGTAGCAGTTGTCTTTCTTGTATACGCAGTAACAACGTACTTCCAGATGTTTACAGTATGCAAATTCTTAAAACGTTTATTTCATACTACTCTCCGCTCAACAGTACTTATATTTTGTAGATGATTTAGCTTGTGTACTTGCTTTTCGGCAGTACATATATTAAAATTGGAACGATACAGAGAAGATTAGCATGGCCCCTGCGCAAGGATGACACGCAAATTCGTGAAGCGTTCCATATTTTTTTTTTTTTTCTTATTTAAAAAAAAAAAAAAAAAAAAAAAAAAAAAATCCCCCCCCCCTCCCTCCCCCGGGAGGATTCGAACCTGCCGCACACTGCTGTGCGCGGAGAACATTGCCCTAGTGAATTCTCTTTCTTGTAACTAAAGAAATTAACAGTAATAATCATATATTTCATGTCTTTTCCAAAGAAAAATTCAAGCAACCGAACGTTGGCTGTGCGAATTCGAACGTTCACAGTACGTCACAGTTAGAAAAACGGAGCGTTTGACAGAAAGGCGTGCGATGCGTGCTTGCAGTGTGTGAATTTCGCTTAGGGTTGAAGAGTCGCACAGGAGCAAGTAATCTGTGAGGGGCGATGTCATTTGGGGTATGTCCGTGTAGTAGAATGTATAATGGTGATGTCTATAATTTCTTAAACACTTCATTTTTGTAAGGCGGCATAGAATGAAATTGTCAAGTTCAACACAGCCAAGTCATACTTACCTGGTGCAGAGGGCACCCTGATCCCCAAGGGGGTCCCTCCAGGGCGAGGCCTTTCTATTGCACTTCAGATCGGCTGAACCTTGCGATCGCCCCAAATGCGGGCGACTCGGGCACGTAATTTTTAAGTGTGGGGGTCTGCGTTCGCGCTAACCCCTGGATATGCTCAATTGAAATTCAGATTGCACACATTGACCATAGAATTTTTCTTCAAATTAATTTTTATTGCTTGTAAATATCATCACATGTTTTTATTTCTAGTCATATACATTTGAAATTGGGTTTCATCAGAGTAGTTTTTAGATCATTAAGTATGCGCACTTTCTCCATGTATTTTCCCGCAGTTTGTCACTACATTTCGCTGATTATTGTGGTATTGTTAAATGTTACTGTCACATTATAATTTAATTGTTTTCCGTCACACAGATATCTGTATTTCGCTGTTATAAATTTGCAACAGGCCAATATATTTAAAATTTATTCCAAATGTTCTAAACCCAATTCAGTCCAGTTTTACATTTTACTGCATGGAACCAAATATCGGAGTTACTCCCCTTTAACTGTGACCCTGTGTGCCTATTGTGACGTCGTATTCATGACAACGGATGTTGTGGAGATTGCCGAACCGTGTGGATTCATTTCTCTTCCCTGTTATTTTTCTTTTCTTCATGTTGTGAATTTCTTTTCGAAAAGCGCGTGCCATCGGGGTTTCTTGTGGCATTATTCGATATTTTTTAAAAGAAGAAAGTGGACATGTAACAGTGAGAACAGAACAGAAAATGATAGGATAAAACAACACAAACACAAAAATAAGGTCAGTTTTATTTTTACTGCAATTCAATTCAGTTTTTAGCAACGTATAACATGGTGTTTATACACTCTGTCGCATTGACTTATCATCCCGCGCGTTGTCCGGCAGGACAATTGTTTATCTCTCTCTCCCCGCACTTCTGCACAGCATCGCTAGGCCCGCCTGGACATTGGGGGTGAATTTGTCAAGGCGTAGTGTGAAATGGGGAATGCACTGAAACTTGTTGGACAGGAAAAATTAGGTAAAACATACAGACAGACTAACGAACTGATAATTATTTTATTAATTTGTTTGTTTTGTTGGGTGTAGAATTTTACCATGTTATGTATATAATCTATGATGACATAAGAGAAAATGCTTTACACTGTTCTCTAAATGTGAATTTTTCATTTTATTTCATTTTTTAAAAATGACACATGTGTGAAAGGTGTATGTGTGCGTGTGTGTAGCAGTTGTCTTTCTTGTATACGCAGTAACAACGTACTTCCAGATGTTTACAGTATGCAAATTCTTAAAACGTTTATTTCATACTACTCTCCGCTCAACAGTACTTATATTTTGTAGATGATTTAGCTTGTGTACTTGCTTTTCGGCAGTACATATATTAAAATTGGAACGATACAGAGAAGATTAGCATGGCCCCTGCGCAAGGATGACACGCAAATTCGTGAAGCGTTCCATATTTTTTTTTTTTTTCTTATTTAAAAAAAAAAAAAAAAAAAAAAAAAAAAAATCCCCCCCCCCTCCCTCCCCCGGGAGGATTCGAACCTGCCGCACACTGCTGTGCGCGGAGAACATTGCCCTAGTGAATTCTCTTTCTTGTAACTAAAGAAATTAACAGTAATAATCATATATTTCATGTCTTTTCCAAAGAAAAATTCAAGCAACCGAACGTTGGCTGTGCGAATTCGAACGTTCACAGTACGTCACAGTTAGAAAAACGGAGCGTTTGACAGAAAGGCGTGCGATGCGTGCTTGCAGTGTGTGAATTTCGCTTAGGGTTGAAGAGTCGCACAGGAGCAAGTAATCTGTGAGGGGCGATGTCATTTGGGGTATGTCCGTGTAGTAGAATGTATAATGGTGATGTCTATAATTTCTTAAACACTTCATTTTTGTAAGGCGGCATAGAATGAAATTGTCAAGTTCAACACAGCCAAGTCATACTTACCTGGTGCAGAGGGCACCCTGATCCCCAAGGGGGTCCCTCCAGGGCGAGGCCTTTCTATTGCACTTCAGATCGGCTGAACCTTGCGATCGCCCCAAATGCGGGCGACTCGGGCACGTAATTTTTAAGTGTGGGGGTCTGCGTTCGCGCTAACCCCTGGATATGCTCAATTGAAATTCAGATTGCACACATTGACCATAGAATTTTTCTTCAAATTAATTTTTATTGCTTGTAAATATCATCACATGTTTTTATTTCTAGTCATATACATTTGAAATTGGGTTTCATCAGAGTAGTTTTTAGATCATTAAGTATGCGCACTTTCTCCATGTATTTTCCCGCAGTTTGTCACTACATTTCGCTGATTATTGTGGTATTGTTAAATGTTACTGTCACATTATAATTTAATTGTTTTCCGTCACACAGATATCTGTATTTCGCTGTTATAAATTTGCAACAGGCCAATATATTTAAAATTTATTCCAAATGTTCTAAACCCAATTCAGTCCAGTTTTACATTTTACTGCATGGAACCAAATATCGGAGTTACTCCCCTTTAACTGTGACCCTGTGTGCCTATTGTGACGTCGTATTCATGACAACGGATGTTGTGGAGATTGCCGAACCGTGTGGATTCATTTCTCTTCCCTGTTATTTTTCTTTTCTTCATGTTGTGAATTTCTTTTCGAAAAGCGCGTGCCATCGGGGTTTCTTGTGGCATTATTCGATATTTTTTAAAAGAAGAAAGTGGACATGTAACAGTGAGAACAGAACAGAAAATGATAGGATAAAACAACACAAACACAAAAATAAGGTCAGTTTTATTTTTACTGCAATTCAATTCAGTTTTTAGCAACGTATAACATGGTGTTTATACACTCTGTCGCATTGACTTATCATCCCGCGCGTTGTCCGGCAGGACAATTGTTTATCTCTCTCTCCCCGCACTTCTGCACAGCATCGCTAGGCCCGCCTGGACATTGGGGGTGAATTTGTCAAGGCGTAGTGTGAAATGGGGAATGCACTGAAACTTGTTGGACAGGAAAAATTAGGTAAAACATACAGACAGACTAACGAACTGATAATTATTTTATTAATTTGTTTGTTTTGTTGGGTGTAGAATTTTACCATGTTATGTATATAATCTATGATGACATAAGAGAAAATGCTTTACACTGTTCTCTAAATGTGAATTTTTCATTTTATTTCATTTTTTAAAAATGACACATGTGTGAAAGGTGTATGTGTGCGTGTGTGTAGCAGTTGTCTTTCTTGTATACGCAGTAACAACGTACTTCCAGATGTTTACAGTATGCAAATTCTTAAAACGTTTATTTCATACTACTCTCCGCTCAACAGTACTTATATTTTGTAGATGATTTAGCTTGTGTACTTGCTTTTCGGCAGTACATATATTAAAATTGGAACGATACAGAGAAGATTAGCATGGCCCCTGCGCAAGGATGACACGCAAATTCGTGAAGCGTTCCATATTTTTTTTTTTTTTCTTATTTAAAAAAAAAAAAAAAAAAAAAAAAAAAAAATCCCCCCCCCCTCCCTCCCCCGGGAGGATTCGAACCTGCCGCACACTGCTGTGCGCGGAGAACATTGCCCTAGTGAATTCTCTTTCTTGTAACTAAAGAAATTAACAGTAATAATCATATATTTCATGTCTTTTCCAAAGAAAAATTCAAGCAACCGAACGTTGGCTGTGCGAATTCGAACGTTCACAGTACGTCACAGTTAGAAAAACGGAGCGTTTGACAGAAAGGCGTGCGATGCGTGCTTGCAGTGTGTGAATTTCGCTTAGGGTTGAAGAGTCGCACAGGAGCAAGTAATCTGTGAGGGGCGATGTCATTTGGGGTATGTCCGTGTAGTAGAATGTATAATGGTGATGTCTATAATTTCTTAAACACTTCATTTTTGTAAGGCGGCATAGAATGAAATTGTCAAGTTCAACACAGCCAAGTCATACTTACCTGGTGCAGAGGGCACCCTGATCCCCAAGGGGGTCCCTCCAGGGCGAGGCCTTTCTATTGCACTTCAGATCGGCTGAACCTTGCGATCGCCCCAAATGCGGGCGACTCGGGCACGTAATTTTTAAGTGTGGGGGTCTGCGTTCGCGCTAACCCCTGGATATGCTCAATTGAAATTCAGATTGCACACATTGACCATAGAATTTTTCTTCAAATTAATTTTTATTGCTTGTAAATATCATCACATGTTTTTATTTCTAGTCATATACATTTGAAATTGGGTTTCATCAGAGTAGTTTTTAGATCATTAAGTATGCGCACTTTCTCCATGTATTTTCCCGCAGTTTGTCACTACATTTCGCTGATTATTGTGGTATTGTTAAATGTTACTGTCACATTATAATTTAATTGTTTTCCGTCACACAGATATCTGTATTTCGCTGTTATAAATTTGCAACAGGCCAATATATTTAAAATTTATTCCAAATGTTCTAAACCCAATTCAGTCCAGTTTTACATTTTACTGCATGGAACCAAATATCGGAGTTACTCCCCTTTAACTGTGACCCTGTGTGCCTATTGTGACGTCGTATTCATGACAACGGATGTTGTGGAGATTGCCGAACCGTGTGGATTCATTTCTCTTCCCTGTTATTTTTCTTTTCTTCATGTTGTGAATTTCTTTTCGAAAAGCGCGTGCCATCGGGGTTTCTTGTGGCATTATTCGATATTTTTTAAAAGAAGAAAGTGGACATGTAACAGTGAGAACAGAACAGAAAATGATAGGATAAAACAACACAAACACAAAAATAAGG